>NC_046294.1:31361368-31664789 GCF_004115265.2 Rhinolophus ferrumequinum | reverse complement strand
AGCCATCTTAAGAAAAAAGAACAATGCTGGAGGTATCACACTCCCTGACTTTAGATTGTACTGCAGGGCAACAATAATCAAAACAGCATGGTATAGGCAGAAAAACAGACACATAGACCAATGGAATAGAATTGAGAACCCAAAAATAAACCCACATAAACATGGACAGATGATTTTTGACAAAGAAGCAAAAAACATACAATGGAGAAAAGACAGCCTCTTCAATAAATGGTGCTGGCAGAATTGGAAAGCCATGTGCAAAAGAATGAAACTGGATTATCTGTCACCATGTACCAAAATTAATTCAAAACGGATCAAAGACTTAAGCATAAGACCTGAAACAATAAACTGCATAGAAGGAAACATAGGTGCTAAACTTATGGACCTTGGGTTCAAAGAGCATTTTATGAATTTGACTCCAAAGGCAAGGGAAGTAAAAGCTAAAATAAATGAATGAGACTGTATCAAACTTAAAATCTTCTACACAGCAAAAGAAACCATCGACAAAATAAAGAGGCAACCAACTGAATGGGAGAAGATTTTTGCAAACAGTGCCTTCGATAAGGGGCTAATATCCAAAATATACAAGGAACTCATGCAACTCAATAGCAAAAAAAAAAAAACAACCCAATTGAAAAATGGGCAGAGGGCCTGAATAGACATTTCTCCAAAGAGGACATACAAATGACAAATAGACATATTTAAAAAGGCTCAACATCACTAATCATCAGAGAAATGCAAGTAAAAACCACAATGAGATTATCATCTCACCCCAGTTAGAATGGCTATCATCAACAAGACAAATAGTAACAAGTATTGGAGAGGCTGTGGAGAAAAAGGAACCCTCATACACTGTTGCTGGGAATGCAGGTTGGTGCAGCCGCTATGGAAGGCAGTGTGGAGGTTCCTCAAAAAATGACGAATAGAATTACCATATTACCCAGCAATCCCTCTCCTGGGTATCTACCCTAAACATCTGAAAACATTTATCCATAAAGACAAGTGTGCTCCAGTGTTCATTGCAGCTTTCTTTATGGTGGCCAAGACATGGAAACAACCAAAGTTTCCGTTGATAGACGATTGGATAAAGAAGTTGTGGTATATATACACAATGGCATACTATTTGGCAGTAAGAAAAGATGAAATAGGACCATTTGTGACAACATGGATGGATCTTGAGATTATAATGCTAAGTGAAATAAGTCAGACAGAAAAAGCAGAGAATCATATGATTTCACTGATATGTGGTATATAAACCAAAAACAACAAAAGAACAAGACAAACAAATGAGAAGCAAAAACTCATAGACACAGACAATAATTTAGTGGTTACCAGAGGGTAAGGGGGGAGGGGAATGGGAGATGAGGGTAAGGGGGATCAAATATATGGTGATGGAAGGAGAACTGACTGGGTGGTGAACACACAATGGGATTTATAGATGATGTAATACAGAATTGTACACCTGAAATCTATGTAACTTTACTAACAATTGTCACCCCGATAAATTTTAATTAAAATAATCAAGAAGTATTTTGTCTTTTCAATAATTATTACCATACTACCTAGTGGTAGTTTTATATATATAACATTATCTATAAATAGTTTTGATTGCTAAATATGTAATAAAAAGAGAAAAAAAAGAGCTAATGACTAATAACATTTTGAAATGTTTGACCCATCTCCTTTTACCCCTTCCAAAAAAATATTACAAGGATAATAATTCAGTATTGACTTTAATGTTTTCATACCTGTACTCAGGTTCTTATTTGATCTTATGGTCCTTAGAGCACAGTTTCAAAAGTGTATGTATTTTAACTGCTGTAATGTTTCACATTCATTCGAATACAGTCCTAAATTATAAATGGCACCCAATAAAAACAGTCCAAAATATGAACAAACTATTTTCTCATTTATAATTAATAAGATTATGGACTCTGTTGGCGCACATTTGCAAATTACTATCTTTTAAAAGCCATTTCACTAGTAATCCAAAACCTTTTCATTCATTGAACCAACCGATACTTTTTTATTTTTCTCAGTGCTGTCTATTCTTGGGAATGTTGAATTTTCAGTACAGCCCAATCAGCACCTATAGGCTAACTCATTGGACAGGATAGCACAATTATTAGCAATGTTATTTTTTCCTACATTTGGAATAATATCAGGGTGACTGAACATCTGTGTAATTGAATGCAATATGTGGAGAGTTCTTAAGAGCAACATTGCTATTTTGTGTGAAATTGCCAGTTGATACCTGCTCTGTGCCAGCATTGTGCTGTGCATCCAAAGTAAAGAGGCCTCAAAGAACTTTCAGCCTCCTGGGGAAAACGAATATCATTAATGTTAGTATAAAGCAATGTACTAAGAGCTATAGTACCGATGTTAGAAAATTTTATTCAACTACCAAAAGGCATAGGATTCACTGAGAAGACATCGTTTAAGCTGGCCTTCTGGGATACTTAGAATTCAGCTAGAGATACTTAGTATTTGGAGGTATGGTTGTGTCATTGAATATAGCGGGCATTTCTAGGCCAAAGGGTGGCAAATAAAAGGTTCAGGGTGAGAATGCATTTTTTGCATGGCCTGCTCATATACATACAACAATTATTACACAATGACAAGCAAAATGCTGCAATCAGCGAATAGTCACTTTTATCCATAGTGTAGATATAACTCAACTGGATTTTTATTTGCTTTCACACATTTGAAGCTACACTATTTACTTAGCAGATGCTCTGTATAGTTGCCTCGACAACTACAGTTTTATAACCACTGAGCCATAAAGACAAAAGTTCCAAAGCAAAGTGAAAAATTGCTAATCTTTTAAAAAATGTCAATCTGTTCAACTAATTAATCATAGTAAATGTGAAATTGCTGCGCAGGTTTAGCCAATTTCAGACGAATAATTAACATGTGTTTTGTTTTTATAATTGCTACCAATTATCTTAACAAAAGGCAGGAACATCATGGAGGCTTCTAATATTAGACATACGTGACAAGCTACGTTTCCAGTATTTTGTCAGCTTTCTGCATTATCCTGACCTTTCTGAATATTGATCTATACAGTTAGACCATGAACAAAAGATAACACTGTCAGAAAACAAATATGAAAACACTTTAACCATAATGGATAGGTGTTTCATCAAGAATTTCTAATAAAGTAAAGATGACAACTAATGCTGAACAAGCAAGACAAAAGAAGAAAAGAAACAGAGCTAAACTCCATTAAGACTGAAAATCTCATTGCTGCTCAGACAGTGGAACAGGTGATTAGCTCACACTTTTCTACTTCATCTTCTTCATATTTCTTGTTAATGTAATGGCTAGAAGTTTTCTTCTTTTAAGTAAGTTACTTACATGGATGGATTTGGTATGTAGAAACACAGAGCCTTGAGATTGCCAGCAGCAAGAGAGCTGGATAATGGCAGAAGTGTCAGAAGTCTTGACGACCACCATCTGTGGAATTGATTACAAATGCTTACAATTCCAGTACTAATGCCACCATTGTCCTCAGTTCAGATAAGTAAATCCATTTTAATGGCTTGCAATTATCCCGTGTTTCAGATTTTTTTAGTGGAAGACTTATGTTCTAGTCTTTGCTTTGAAATTTAGCAAAGATGTAACGTTTGTCAGAAAATTCTACTCTGTCTCATTTCGTCCTCTTCAACTTAATTTAGTAACAACTCACCTCCCCACTGAAACTCGTTTATTATAGGAATCCAGAAATATAATAGACTTGAACTTATTTAGCTGTATTTCACATGGAATGACAGTTTTTATTGTATATGTGAAGGTTATTTTTCCTGGAAAGAGTTCCTCTGGGGTCCTGAGGGATGTCGATTTTAAAACGTGTGGACAAGTAAGACAAGAATCAAGCTATTTGTTACTAAAATGGAGCTAGAGGACCCAGCTTGGATTGATTAGAAAATGTGCATTTTGCAGTATCTCTACTGAATTGGGATCATTGCCCCACTGACACACACCACACCCGAGGCACTGCAGCCTCCCCAGAAGTCACAGGCATCGGAGTGGGCTCATCGCATGGACAAGTGGAGAATGGGCTCAGCCTAAAGAAAGGCAGGCCCCAAAGAGTGACCCAAAGAAAGGGTAGAGCACATGTTTGCAATGATAATCTTCTAAATGTTGCCAATCAGGTAAGAAGAGTGTATAAGCAGATGCAAGTTAAAAATTCCTCCCCAATGTTTCCAAAAGGGTGGAACTCTCTATTTTATGAATCAAGGTAGAAACACAGGGAGACAGAGACATTTTATTCTATAGATCCCTTACATTTTGTCATCTCATACTTTTAGTTTTCACCCACATGCTTATGGTTAGCCAGTGCTCTAGCTGCCCTCCTCCCCCGCCCCCTACCCCGCCCCAGAGGAGTAGACAGGACTACGAAGGTCGTCCAAACCAGGACGCTAAACAGTCTGTTAATACTATTGTATGTGTCCCTTTTGAAAACTCGTGAGATGTATACACACAAAATGTTCTGTAATTGTTTAGAATAGTGAAACAACCCCAGAGCTTGGTTATATCTTTCAACCCATAAACTACTGTAATATTTTAAAATCTTGCTTTAAACCACATCCAAGGCCAAAGAAGAAACTGTGGAGAAGCTCCCTTTATTATTTGTTCATTTATCCAAATATGTATTGAGTAATATATTGTTGAATAAATAATATGGGTACCTATTATATGTCAGGTACTATTACTGGTGTTGTTTTTATATCAGTAAATAAAATAAACATACGCAGAAAAATCCTGTCCTTGTATCATTGCAGTATAATGAGAATACACAGGCAATACTATAATACAAAAGATAGTATAATATATGTTTATGACTATTGTGGTAAAAATTAAAGACAAACAAAAATAAAAGAGTAGGGTTTGGAATACCATGTGAGAGATGCCTGTTTAATTTTGTGATTAGAGTAAGGCTTATTGAAAAGGTGACGTTGAACAGAGACATAAAGAAAGTGAAGGAGTAAACTAGCATTGCAGGTAGAAAGAAAAAAAGAGGTCTCAAGATGATTTTATCTTCTATTATTGTGTTATACATTTGGAGGCTTATAAAAAGTTAGGGAGAAGGCATTTATTCAAAGACATGTGAAACGTTTAAACTCATAGTATTTTTAAAAATCAATGTTCTGATAAATAAAATTATTGTAGTGACTATAGGTTTACAAACTGCTTTTAGCAATACAACCCTTTATGTGACTCTCACGTGGCACCTTAGTTTATCAAGCAGCTAAGAGTGGGGGTTTCTCCATTAAACTGGGGATGGGAGGCCTCTCTCACAATCATAGGTCACACAAAGAACAGTGCCAATTAAAATAAATGTGGATTTACATATGCAAATATGGACTTCTTTTTCATAACATGCAAACTGAAATAAATATTGCATGGAACGATTTGTAGCAAGAGACCTCTTTAAAAACTGCCTGGTGTGTTATGTGGGTGAGTACATAGGGGGAAAAAATGGGAAAAAATAGGCATTAACAGTGGTTATCTTAGGGAAATGAGCTAGAGAAATTGAACAAAACTATCTATACCATTTTGGCTGTTTGCAATGAATTTGTATTATTTTGCACACAATATGTATTACTTTAATAAAGAAACCATTGCTCAATATTGTCACATGATAACTTGAATATATATATATATATATACACACATATATATATATACATATATATATTTATTTATTCAAATTCTTTTCAATTTAAGTCAAAACTCAAATAGTGAAAGCAACAGTATCATTAAGTTACCATTGTGGAATTCTATGCAAACCTCAGGCATGATTTTCATCTGCCAAAATACCCATCTATACAGTATTACCCATCACTCAGACTCAGTACTAAGACTGTTAGAGCAGATGGTGGTTCCTAGAATCAACCATACTTCTTGGCTCATAGGAGGAAGCATCTTTCTAAGAATTCCATGGACACTTTCTGTTTGTATCACATATGCCATCCAATATCTGTCAGATAACATTTCTCTGCCAATTTAGGAGGAAGTTACTAACCACAACCTTGTTCCCTAATAGAATAGTTGTTGTATGAAACAAATGTAAAGCAGGGGTGACTCAGTTATTGGAAAGATTTTCCAACTGTATTTTTAATGACAATTTCACCTTAAAATGACCAAATCTCATGCTTTCTATGAAATAGGAGTTATAGAGACAAAAATCTTCCTTTCTGAATAAAAGTGCAAAAGGGTGGAAAAAAGACAGTTCATTCTACATCTTCAAACCATAAAATATTAAAGTGGGAAAAAGGCAGGGAAACTGATATCTGGGACTTCCAATAATATGGTATTTGAATAATGCCCTAGGCACTGTGAAGGTTAATTTTATGTGTCAACTTGTCTGAGCCATGGGGTGCCCAGATACTTGGTTAAATATTATTCTAAGTGTGTCTGTAAGTGTGTTTCTGGGTGAGATTAACATTTGATTTGCCTTCCCCAATGTGGGTGGGTGTTATCTGATTTGTTGAAGGTCTGGAGAGAACACAAGGCTCAGTGAATAAGGGAGAATTCTCTTTCTCTGCCTAACTCTCCTTGAGCTGGGGCATCAGTCTTCTTCTGCTTTCAGACTACAGACTTGGACTGGAATTACCCCAGGGACTCTCTTGGGTCACCAGTTTGCAGACTGAAGATCTTGGGACTCATACAGATATTTTTCAAAATTAAATAAATATACTTATAGATAGAAGGTATGAAATATTCTTTTCATTCTCCACTTTGTAGACAACTGAGCTAGACGAGGAGGAAGACCAGCTGAGCCCTCTCTCCTGCCTGCTTATTGAGTGCTCTGCAGTTCTGGGCTCTGCTTAAAAACCACTTCAGCCCATTGATTCTTGGGCATTCAGCCCACTAAAAAATCCTGCTGACTCTAAAATTATATTTCAATGACAATAAAATATGGGCACACCACATCCGGCTGGTGTCCAACTCTAAGCATGCCATGCAGCCTAGTCCCTGCCTGGATGACTGCACAGTGGAAGGCATCATGGAGACGGTGGCCACTCTCAGCCCATGGTCAATACTTTACCTACCTAAATTGAATGTACCAGTGAAAATTATTGCTAGACATTTTACAGTTACAGCTGCTCATGATGAAAACTCAGAGGCATTCCAAACACAGAGAGATGCTAAAGGGAGTAGAGAATATTGGTAATAACTTGGTACAAGTTGTGAGAGGAAAAAAATTTTGACTATAGATTCAATTAAACCTAATGCAACAGGTGCCTCTCTCTCTCTCTCTCTCTCTCTCTCTCTCTCTCTCTCTCTCTCTCTCTCTCGTAACTTCTCATTCAGCCATCTGTGCTCTAGCTTGTTTCATCAAAACATGCATTTACAGTAGGTTTGACTTTGTTTACAAATGACTCCCTATGTGGAGTTTGTACATAGGCTTTTTCTGGATTCCACCTGCTTTTTGTTCAACAAGCATGCAACTTGTGAAATAAGAGGATCAAAAGTCGAGTTTACTCAGTTTGAAATCTCATACCTAAATAAGATCATATAGAGGTTCTTTGCTCCCCTAAGATCATTTGTGTTAATTATTTTTATTTGAGATCATGGTAGATTAACGTGCAGTTGCAAGAAATAATATGGAAATACTACCTAAACTTTAGTATAGGAGAGGAAAATTTTTTCTTCTATGCTTCCAGGGTTTTTGGCTAGCCTATTAATTGACAGAAAACAGATTAACAGGAGGAAAACAAATTTAATTATATAGGTACCGGAGCCCCTGGAAGGCAATGAGTCCCAAGGACAAGTCAGGCAGTTGAGGCTTGCGTGCCTTCCTGAGCTAAGGAATGGATGGAGGTCTGGGGCTTCAAACGGGAGGGGGGAAATTCACAGGCTGCTAAGAAGAGCAGATGTTTGGTAATGGGAAGTTTGTGCTGCCATACAGATGGGTCCTTCAGATAAAAAATTGTCTCTGGTAATAGCTCTTTCTGGGCCTGACTTCCTATCTAAGTTATTTTATGTAGTTAAGTGGGGGAGGGTAAAAGTTTTTTCTTGAGTCTGCTGGGTCTTGATTGTCTTCAGCTCAAAATAACCCACATGTCACAGCAGCACATTTTGAGAAGGCTAGTTCTGAACTCCTTAAGTAGTTTCCACCAATGATAACATCTCGCAAAACTGCCACAATCCCCTTTGAACACCTGTCGTAAAAACCTGTTGCTTATTATCTTATGCTTACTACCTGCAAAGTCCTGTCTGCCATGTAAAGTAACATATCCAGAGGTTCTCTGGATTAGGACATGAACTGCTTTGGAGCACCATTATTCTGATGACCACAGTCACTGAATCGTATGCATTTACCCATTAATAAGACATTAATTGAATACCTATTATAAGCGGAGAGGTTTGGGACATTAGGTAAATCTATTCTATAGTCTTTGTGCAAAAGCAACTTACAGTTGATTTAAGGAGAAACAGCTTCCATGCAGAGAAAGGGGAAATGATCTAGCGAAGGCCTCCACCTTAAAAGCTGAAGTTATTCTTAACACTTTTCTCACTTTTCTCTCTTTCCCCAACCCCACCCATTCGATAACAAGTCTTACTGTTTTTACCTGCTAAACATGTCTTCAGTCTCCTGCTGCCATGACCCTGACCTTGCAGTCTTTGAACTGTGAGGCTATTAATGGCAGGAATGCTGTCTGTCTCCTGTACAGATTAAATGCAATGAGTTAAACGACTGATTATTGATCGAGGGAGTTATAAATAGTGCCCAGGCCAGGACAGCCAGAGTAGAAATTAAAAGGAAGGCATGATTGCTGCCACACATTGCATTACATTATATGGTGTATATATTAGAAAATACATATATATTTTCTATATATTAGAAAATATATATGGTGTATATATTAGAAAATATTAGAAATTCGTTTTTTTCCAGTACAAGAAAACAACAACAACAACAAAAAATTTTTTTTGAAGTAAATGAATTATCTTCTGGAAAACAAATGTCAGAGATAAACACCATGCTAATTTTCTTTTTTTTAAAAAAATGTACTCTTACCTTAGTTTAAAAAATGTGCTTCAAAGACAACCCAAGTGCTGACAGTGTTATAGGGCTCCCATCCTGGAATAATTTATCCAAGTAACTGTAGGCAAAAAAAATAAAATATTTATTGTTTCTAATTTTGTTAGCCGAAAACAAGTCCCAGCACACTAAAATTAAATACAATTCCAAAAGCTGAAAGATAGGACTCCTTTAGCAAGATACAGGGCTTAATTGTAGCACAAAACCCCCAGTGATTTCCTGTTGGAAGTCTTAACCCTCAGTATCTCAGATGTGACTGTATGTGAAGATAGGGCATTTAAACAGGCAATTCAGTGAAAATGGGGTCCTCAGAGTGGTGAGCCATGATCTAATATGATGATCTACTGTCCTTAAAAAAGAAGAGATTAGGACAGACAGAGGGGAAATCAAGTGAAGACAGAGCATGGAGAATCTACTTTTTCATGTCCTACGTTGGGGTCAAAATATAAGTTCCAGATGCCTAATGAGGTCACCGTGGACAGGATGAGACTGTGCCAGGGGGAGAAGCAGAAGTACTTCTGGCCAATAACTGCGCTCACTTATGGGCCTGAGATCAGTTCCAGGGCTGAGAAGTTAACTCCAGTCTGAAGCCACACTCTGGGCCTGCAGCCATCACTGACACAGAAGCTCCCTCCACATGCCCCAGGAGGAAAATCCTGAGAGGCTTAGATGGGGCCTGTGTAATAAACCATCCCTAAAGTTTAAGCTTCAGTAGTTACACTATAAATGTCCCTCTGGGACCTAGAGCTTAGGAAATACAGCACTGTTTCCCTGCAACATACACACAAAACCTATAAGAGATTATTTTTCTTGCAAGACTTGACAGTTTCATTTGGGAGAATCCAACATGTCTACTTGCACATATAATACCAAAATGCGATTTTTTTTTCCCCAGGCAGCAAGTCATAAATGTTACATATATGTCACAGACTATCCATGGTATAGAGAGGAAGGAGATACCTTTTCAAATCGTGGTCGTCAGAAAAGGCTTCATGAGAGAGATGGAGTTTTAATAAACCCTTGAACCACAAATATAATCAATTTATATGTAAGCAAGGGAAAAGCATTTCAAGTGTGGAAAACAAATTTGAGCAAATACACGAAGATAAAAATTGAGGATACCATGTGTCATTTTTCTAGGTAGCCATGCAGAATTTATATAAGCTGTGAATAACATAATTGCGACTATGTGGATGTTGCCCATGTTTGAGATGCAAGAGTCTCCAATCCTACAGTAATACATAGTCTGTTAAAATTTTGTTTTTGACCAACAGACACTGTAATTCACAGAAAGCAGAATTAAAAGGTACAGTGTACTATAATAAATTCACCTGGACTCTGCTGACTCCATTGATTATGAAAAGTTACAGTAGTCCCAGCTTACCTGGGGGGGGTGGAGGTTACATTTTAATACCCACACTGGATGCCTGAAACTGTGATAGTACCAAAGCCTATGCATGCTATATTTTCTCCTGCATATGCATGCCTATGATAAAGTTTAATTTATAAATTAAGCATAGTGAGATTAACAATAATAATTAATAATAAAACAATTATAACAATATACCATAATAAAAGTTATGTGGATATGGTCTCTCTCTCTCTCTCAAAATATCTTACTGTACTGTACTCACCTTTATTCTTGTGATGATGTGAGAAGATACAATGCCTACGTGATGAGATGAAGTGATGTGAATGACATAGGCATTGTGACATAGCATTAGGCCTCTATAGGGGTTATTTGAACACAAGCCCTACGACACCACAACAGTTGATCTGATAACCAAGACAGCTACTAAGTGACTACTAAGTGGGCAGTGTAGACAGTATGGATACACTGGACAAAGGGATGATTCACGACCCAGACAAGACAGAGCGAGACAGCATGATATTTCATCATTTTACATGGAATGATGCACAATTTAAAATTTATGAATTGTTTGTTTCTGGAATTTTCCACTTAATATTTTTGGACTGTGGTTTGGCTGCAGGTAACTAATGCCCCAGAATGTGAAACTGCAGATGAGGGAAGGCTACTTTATATAAACATATCAAATCATCATCATGTTGTACACCTTTAACTTACACAATGTTATCTGCCAATTATATCTCAATAAGATGGGGGGAATAAAAACTTCAGTCCTGCATGGACTTAGCTGGACCATTGGAGGAGATGGCTTCTCTTATTTAGGCTCAATTGAAGCGCCAATTTCAGTTTAGGAAGTTTACTGTCTGACTACTATGGTGGATGCCTGGATGAGCCAGTTAACACAGGCTAGTAATGTATTAGAGTTAATACCCATCAAGCAGACCTGACCCATGACGTACAGGAGAACGGAAGAAGCCACCAGATAAATATTTCTATGCCCTCACCTCAAAGGAGCATTCCAAGGCATGGTTCCTTTGTAAGTCCCATCTAGAAGGTATTTCATGTACCCAATCCACATTTATTAATGAAGCTGTGGCTTCACAGGTGTGATAGTTTTCTAGGGTTGCTGTAACAAAGTACCACAAACTAGGTGGCTTAAAACAATAGAAATTTATTTTCTTATGGTTTGGGAGGCCAGAAGTCTGAAATCAAGTTGTTGACAGGACTGTGCTCCCTCTGAAGGCTCTAAGTGGGATCCCTCCCTGCCTGTTCCTGCATCTGATTGCTCTAGGTGTTCCTGGATTGTGGCAGCATCACTCTAATCTCTGCCTGTGTCTTCACATGGCCTTCTTCTCACTGTGACTATGTCTCTGTGTGTCTTTTTCCGTTCTCATAAGGAACCCCAAACATATTAGATTGAGGATCTATCCTAATCCAGTAAAACTTTCTCTTGTTACATCTGCAAAAATCTTGTTTCCAAATAAGGTCACATTCGAAGGCACCAGGTGTTAGGACTTCAGCATATCTTTTCGCTTTTTCTTTATTTTGTTTTTAATTTTTTAAATTATAGTTGGCATACAATATTATATTATAATAGCTTCAGGTGTACAACAATGATTCAATATTTACAGACCTTAAGATGTGATTACCGGTGACGTCATAGCAATGGCGGCAGCGAGGTGGTCTTGAGTTCTGCTCCGGAACTTAACTACAAATTGAACATCTATAACCCATCAAAGGACTCTCTGCTCATCACACAGAACACCTAAGAGACTCATACGAAGATTACTTGAAGGTGGGCAAACTGGGCGAGCAGGGGAAGAGGGAAAGGAGTGTAGTGGAGACGCGGCCCCCATCTGCAGCTGTGGAGAGGCAGGGGATCCCAGGACAGAACAGAGACCACAAGAGCCAGGAGGTGGGCTCTTTGCTTGCATCCCACAGCTGATCTCTCCCACCAAGAGAGCAGCATATCCAGCATTTGAGGCAGTAACATCAGCTGAGACCTCCAGCTGGGCCCTAGGTCTGACAAAGGAAGTAAAAACCACACCTGGGCCCCTCCCCTCACTCTCCCAATCCTACCCCCGCCTTTCCAGAGACTCCAACTGGCCCCTGTACTGAGTAGTAGTGTCAGATTACAGAGGAGCAGTAATGCTCAGGATCTGAGAAGACCCGGTTTTCAGCTGCTGTGAACCAGGGAAGAGGCTGGGAAAAGTGTGGCACTGCTAGGCTGGGAGAGAGAAGATTCCTTAATCCCCAACCCTCACCTCTTCTGGCCTGTGGGAAAAGTGTGACCCTGCTGGGCTCAGAGGGAGAAGACTCTTCCATCCCTAGCCCCCATCTTTTCTGGCCTACCTAGGGCAGAGCAATTACAACTGCGGAGACACACCCAGGGGTCAGCAGCAGGTGACAGAGGCAGCTCTGGGCTTTCAGCAGCTCAGAAATCTCGTGACCTACACACACATACACACATATACACTGAAGAAGTGCCCTAAGACTCAGGAGACCTGGGCACAGGGCTCGCTATGGTACCGACTTTGTAAAAACTACCATCCAGACCCCATAGCCCCAATCATCTAGAACTGCAGTGCCAGGGTCACTATGGGCACCAGGTGACCAGCTCTGCCTGCACAAGATGCAGAGGACTCTTTGGTACGGAAGAGGACAACCTGGAGTTTACTTGGTAGATTTAAGCCAAGACTGGCGCTGCTTTTTTTGTTTTGTTTTGTTTTTGCATTTTTGATATTTTTGTCTGTGTTGAGTGTGGGTTATCGGCTGTTTTTACATGTGAGTGTATGTGCTTTTTTCTTTGTTGTTGTTGTTGTTTTTGTGCTTGGTGATTTCCTTTGTTCTGAAATTGCCCTACACCAGGGCCCAGCCCAAGAGGCACAAGATTCAACACATCTAGAGGCCAACTCCAGACCAAACCAGAGTATTACTGGGTTTGACCTACAACTGACACACCCAGAGGGAATTCTCTACAGGCACAAGACCCCATTAGGGGCCAACCCTCATTGGAGTGGTCAACCCTCACGCAGCAGATCATCCACTGCGGCAGAGCCAAGTCTCACAACTAGTCAGCCTAGGAGTCAATCCCACCTACTGACAAACCAAAAAGCAATTAAAGCTCAACTTTAACAGGACAATATACAAACACAATAGTCACCTTTGGAGCACACGCACAGGAGAATAGGGAAGTGGTGCAAGTCAAATATAAAGGACACATACTACATAAGGTAACCCAGCAAAAACCAAGAACCCTAGGGGAGCTACCTAACACATCAGAGCAAATACAGAGTCAGCTAGAATGGGGAAACAAAGAAATATGTCCCAAATAAAAGAACAGAAGAAACCTCCAGAAATGGAACAAAATGAAATAACCAACCTATCAGAGACAGAGTTCAGAACACTGATGATAAAAATGTTTAAGGGGCTTAGTGATGATATAAAGAAGGATAGAGAAATCATAATGAACAACCAGTTAGAACTAAAGAACACAATCACTGAAATAAAGAACACACTTGAAAGAATTACCAGTAAGTTAAATGAGACAAAGGATTGAATCAGTAACTTAGAAGACAAATTAGCAGAGATCACCCAAGAAAAAAGAATAAAAAACAATAAAAATGGTTTAAGAGACCTCTGGAATAAAAGCAAGCACAACAACATGCACATCATAGGAATACCAGAAGGTGAAGAGAGGAAGCAAGGAATCGAGAACATATTTGAAGTGATAATGACTGAAAACTTACCTAACCTGGTAAAGAAAACTGACATACAAGCCACACATTATAGTTAAAATGGCAAAGGTTAAAGAAAAAGAGAGAATCCTAAAAGCAGCAAGAGAAAGACAGCACTTTACATACAAGGGAACTCCTATAAGACTATCAAGTGACTTTTCTTCAGAAACTTTGCAGGTCAGAAGGTACTCAAAGGTACTCAAAGTGATGAAAAACAAAGGCCTACAACCTAGATTGCTTTATCCAGCAAGGCTATCATTTAAAATTGAAGGAGAAATAAGGAGCTTCCCAGAAAATAAGCTGAAGGAATTTATTACCACCAAGCCAGCATTGCAGGAAATATTAATAGGGCTTCTATAAGCAGAAGACAGATGAAAACAATCTAACTACAAATAGGAAAAAAATGTCAATAACTATGTACCTATCGATAATCACTTTAAATATAAATAGATTAAATGTTCCAATCAAAAGACGTAGGGTGGCTCAGTGGATAAAAAAGCAAGACCTTCCGATCAAAAGACACACACAGGCTGAAAGTGAAGGGTTGGAGTAAGATATTTCTTGCAAATGGAAATGAGGAAAAATTTGAAGTAGCAATACTTATATCTGACAAAATAGACTTTAAAATGAAGAATATATTAAAAGACAAAGATAGGCACTGCATAATAATAAAGGGATCCATCTGACAAGAGGACATAACCCTAGTAAACATCTATGAACCCAACATAGGAGCACCTAAATATATAAAACAGATATTGACTGACATAAAGACAGAGATCAACAGTTACACTATCATAGTAGAAGACTTCAACACACCTCTGACAATAAGGGACAGGTCTTCCAGACAGAAAATCAATATGGAAACAACAGCCTTAAATGACACATTGAACCAGTTGGATTTAATCAATATTTTCAGATCATTTCACCCCAAAGCTGCAGAATACACGTTCTTCTCAAGCGCACATGGAACATTTTCCAAGATAGACCACATGTTAGGCCACAAAACAAGTGTTGATAAATTTCAGAAAGTTGAAATAATACCAGTTGTCTTCTCTGACCACAGTGCTATGAAATTAGAAATCAACTACAGGAAAAAAACTGGAAGACACACAAATACATGGAGGCTGAAATAACATGTTACTAAATAATGAACGGGTCAACAATGAGATCAAGGAAGAAATCAAAAGATATCTCGAGACAAATGAAAATGAAAACACAACGACCCAAAATCTATGGGATGCAGCAAAAGCAGTACTAACAGGGAAATTCATAGCAATGCAGGCCTACCTAAAGAAACAAGAAAAATCACAAATCAACAGTTTATCCTTACACTTAAGGGATCTGGAAAAAGAAGAGCAAAATAAGCCCAAAGGGAATACAAGGAAGGGGATAATAAAGATCAGAGCAGAAATAAATGCAATAGAGACCAAAAGACAACACTAAAGATCAATGAATCCAAAAGCTGGTTTTTAGAGAAGATAAACAAAATCGACAAACCTTTAGCCAGACTCATCAAAAAAAGAAAGAGAGGCCCCAAATTAATAAAATCAGAAATGAAAGAGGAGAAGTGACAACAGACACCACAGAAATACAAAAAAAAACAAAAAAAATTAAGAAATTACTATGAGCAACTATATGCCAACAAATTAGACAATCTGGAAGAAATGGACAATTTTCTAGAAGCATACAATCTCCCAAGGCTAACTCAGGAAGAAATGGAAAACCTGAATAGACTGATTACCACCAGGGAAATTGAATCAGTAATCAACAAGCTCCCAACAAACAAAAACCCTGGACCAGATGGCTTTTCAGGTGAATTTTACAAAACATTCAAAAAAGAATTACCACCTATTCTCCTCAAACTATTCCAAAAAATCCAGAAGGAGGGAAGGCTCCCAAACACTTTTTATGAGGCCACTATCACCCTTATACCAAAATCATACAAAGACATTACAAAAAATGAAAACTACAGGCCGATATCTCTAATGAACATAGATGCAAAAATCCTCAACAAAATATTAGTGAACAGAATTCAGCAATACATTAAAAAGATTATACACCATGATCAAGTGGGATTCATTCCTGATATGCAAGGGTGGTTCAACATCAGCAAATCAATTAATGTGATACACCACATTAACAAAATGAAAAATAAAAATCATATGATCATATCAATAGATGCAGAAAAAGCATTTGACAAAATCTAGCAGCCATTTATGATAAAAAATTCTTAAGAAAGTGGGACTAGTGGGACCATATCTCAACACAAAAAAGGCCATATATGATGAACCCACAGCTAACATCATACTCAATGGGGAAAAGCTAAAACCATTCCCCTTAAGATCAGGAACAAGGTAAAGTTGCCTACTTCTCCACTTCTATTCAACATAGTGCTGGAATCAGACAAGAAAAAGAAAAAAAAAGGCATCCAAATTGGTAAGGAGGAAGTAAAATTGTCATTATATGCAGATGACATATGCTATATAGAGAGAGAACTCTAAAGACTCCACCATAAAACTATTAGAACTGATAAATGAATTTAGTAAAGTAGCAGGATAGAAAATTAATATTCAGAAATCAGTTGCATTTGTATATACCTATAATAAAATATCAGAAGGAGAAATTAAGAAAACAATCCCATTTACAATTGCTTCAATGACATAAAATACCTAGAAATAAATTTAACCAAAGAAGTAAAGGATATGTACTCAGAAAATTATAAGACACTGAAGAGAGAAATTAAAGAAGATACAAATAGATGAAAACACATACCATGCTCATGGATAGGAAGAATTAATACCGTTAAAATGTCCATAGTGCCTAAGGAAATATACAGATTCAATACAATTCCTATCAAACTACCAAGGACATTTTTCACAGAAATAGAACATATAATCCTAAAATTTACATAGAACCATAAAAGAACCTGGATGGCCTCGGCAATCTTGAGAAACAAGAACAAAGTAGGAGATATAACAATACCTGACATCAAATTATACTACAAGGACTAGAGTAATCAAAACAGCATGGTACTGGCATAAAAACAGACACATAGATCAATGGAACAGAATAGAGAGTCCAGAAATAAATCCATGGCTATATGGTCATTTAATCTACGGCAATGGAAGCAAGAATTTACGGTGGGGTAAAGACAGTCTATTCAATAAATGGTACTGGAAAACCTGGACAGACACATGCAAAAAAATGAAGCTGGACCACCTCTTTACACCATTCATAAGAATACATTCAAAATGGATTAAAGACTTAAATATAAGATCTGAAACCATAAAACTCATAGAAGAAAATATAGGAAGAAAGTTTACAGACATTACCTGGAGTAACATTTTTACTGATATATCCCCTTGGGCAAGGAAAGTAAGAGAAAAAATAAACATGTGGTATTACATCAAACTAAAAAGTTTTTTCACAGCAAAGGAAACCATCGATAAAACAAAAAGGGATCCTACTGAATGGGAGAAGATATTTGTCAATGATATATCCGATAAGGAGTTAATATCCCAAATTTATAAAAAATTCACTCAACCCAACTCCAAAAAAAGAAACAACCCAATTGAAAAATGGGCAGAGACATGAACAGACATTTTTCTAAAGAGGACATACAGATGGCAAACAGACACATAAAAAAAATGCTCAACCTCACTAATCATTTGATAAATGCAAATAAAAACCACAGTGAGATACCACCTCACCCCAGTCAAAATGGCTATCATCAACAAATCAATAAACAACAAGTGCCGGCGAGGATGTGGAGAAAAAGGAACCCTTGTGTACTGTTGGTGGGATTACAGATGGGTGCAGCCAGTATCGAAAACAGTATGGAAGTATCTCGAAAAACTTATGACCCAGCAATTCCACTCCTGGGTATAGATCTGGATAAAATCCAAAACTAATTAAAAAAATTTATGCACCCTATGTTTATTGCAGCACTATACACAATAGCCAAGACATGGAAACAACTGAAATGCCCTTCAGTAGACAACTGGATTAAGAAACAGTGGTACATTTATATAATGGAGTATTCAGCCATAAAGAAGAATGAAATCCTACCATTTGCCACAATATGGATGGACCTAGAGAACATTATGCTAAGTGAAATAAGTCAGACTGAGAAAGACAAATACCATATGATCTTACTTATATATGGAATCTAAGGATAAGAATAAATGAATGAACTAATCAGAAACAGTCTCAGAGACCTAGAGGAAAAACTGAGGGTTGCTAGATGGGAAGGGGGTTTCAGGGTAAGCGGAGAGGTGAGGGGATTAGAAAGCACAAGATTGCCACGGGGATGCAAAACTCAATTTGGGGAATGTAATCAATAATGTAAAGATTTTGCAGGGTATCTGATGGACACTTGTCTCATTAGGGAGACCACCTCAGGGATGAAGTACATGCCTGATCACTGCACTGTACACCTGAAGCTGAAGCTGAAAAATAATGTCAACTATAATTTTATATGGTTACTAGACTGTATATACAAATATATACATATATACACATATACATATATACATATATATATATATATATAAATGTTTACTAGACTCACATGGTAATCACATCTTTTTTACTTATTTATTTATTTTATAAATAAATAAATGTATAACCATATGTATATATATACATATATATGTATATATATTTACAAGAAGTGGAGTACAGCATTAGGAATAGAGTCAGTGGAAATGTAATGGCTGTATGCGATGTCAGAGTAGATTGGAGGGAGAGGGATTATCACTTTGTGAGGCATTTAAATGATAAATATCTAACTATTACATTGTTTTGTACACCTGAAACTAATTAAATAAATAAATAAATAAATAAATAAATAAATAAATAAATAAATAAAGATGCGATTACCACGTGAGTCTAGTAACCATTTTTTTTTGAGGGAAACATTTTAACGCCAACACTTGGTAATAAAACACCTTGCTTCCTTCCACCCATGCCTCATTGACCTTTATTCCCTTACTCTTGGCTGTCCTGAAATTGTATCTACCAATAAAGCTTTATCATATATATATATATGTATATATATATATATATATATATATATATATATATATATACACACACACATATATAGAGAGAGAGAGAAAGAGAGAGAGAAATTTTACAACATGTATGTAAACAAAAATAATTTTTTAATGGCAAAAGTCATCATAAGCAAATTCAAGAAAAGTGATCAATTAAAAGAAGATATTTATTTTAAAAATCACAACTATATATTGTAGATATTTAGATATTACAGAGCCTTAGTTTTACACTTAAAGAAGTAAAATAAAATAAAAAATATACAAACTATTCTACTTCCCTTAAAACTAACAATTATAAAGAAAATTTATCTTACCCAACCTATGCCAGTTCCTGTTTTTAGTCACAAACTCAACTCATTTTCAAGTCATCAGATTTACAGTGTGGTTATGACTTTCATGATCCCTACTTCTCTTTAATGATTGCAATTATATTTAGGAAAAATTAGACCATTATAAAATAGATTCAAAGGTAGGAAATCATTTTAATTTAACAAGTGTCTATTAACTTTTAAATTATCTTATAGCTTTCTGTAAGTATCAGTTATATTTCCCGTAAAATTAAACTCATTCTCTCATCTTCCTGGGCACACAACTATATTATATATCATAGTCTCCCTTGCAGAAAGATTGACCATGTGACTGAGTTTTAGTCAGTAGAAGTAATGTGAGCTCCTTCCAGGTCTGGTCTGAAAAAACTCTCTTAATGTATGATCTCCATGCTCTTCTTTGTGGCTTAATGTAGATTGGCACTGTGAATTTGGAGGACAATTAAAAAGAAAGCAGAGCCATGAGGTGGAATAATCCTAGATGCTCAAATTACTCTCTATATGGAGAGGAGCTACCTATCTGGAAAACCTGTTTTGAACTTTAAAGAAATAAACATTAGTTATGTAGGAGATATTATAGATTTTGAGATTATTATAGAAACTATCATTAACGGAACTAATACCTGCTCATCATTTAAAAAAAAAACAAAAACAAAAACACCACAAAACAAGTATCTTGCCAGAAAATGAGCAGAAATGTCTTAAACACTGACAGACACTGGATGATGCTTATCTAATGGAGGATTTATTTAATTAAAACTTTCTGCATATTTTATTGATTTGTATTTTAATCAAAATGTTTTGGCTCAAAGAAACAAGAACAAAGTGAGGGGAAAGAAAGGAAATTGGAAAAAGGAAAGTGGGGGTTAGGGAACAAAAGTGATAAGAAAGTGTAAGAAAAAAATGGGTCAGGTAGAAAAATAGGGGTGTGACAAAAGAAACGGGGATATTTGGTATTAAGTACACTAAGTTGAGATGTTTTAAACTATTATGTTTCATGCTCATAATATCTCCTTTGAAGTAATTATTATTACAAATATAAACAATGATACCTTTTTGCTTTTCTCACTGGCTTGATGTCACATTTTCTTGATTCCATTTAACTCAGAAATACTATGTCAGAGGTCTGAAACTAAGAGATATTTTAAGTCTCAAAACGGCTAAAAGACTAAAACTGAAAAGTTTACGTTGTTCAAACTTTCATTGAACCTCTGAAAGGTTAACTTTCTAAAGAGTACTTGACTGATTTTCAAGTCAACTTTCAGTTTTCAAAAATAGATCTTCTGTCTCAAGTGATTCTATGCCACCCTTATAACCTTTATATCTAAAAGTACTGTGAAAGGCTTCTTTGATGATTTTCAAAGAAGCTGAGATTCAGTGCGAAACCTAGAGATATATTCTAATTTGAAAACAAAGAGATGAGGACTTTAGGCTAATCCTTGGCCAGTAGATTATTAAACTGTCACTAATCTGAAAACTTTAAATATCTACTGGGTAACTTAACATACTCTTATTCCAATCATTTTCAGTGCTCAGTCATTTAAACACATTAGCAATTATTATAGATCTGTGTAATCTATACCCACATTAAATCTTGTCTCCAAAATTAGCTTTTAAATGTTTGAATAACGTTGCATTTCCATCTAACAATTTATGAATTAGATTTTAATCTACATTTATCAATAAGCAAAGTATTTTTCATGAATTCATGACTTTATGAATTGCATGTACCCACTTATTTGAGAGAAATGGACAATACTAGAAACTTTAGGGAAATAGATTTTAATTTTCCATTATTTAAAATCAAGCTACTAACTGTCTGTTCTTGGCATTGAGTAATGTTGAAGATAGTTTTTTCTTCTTCTTTTTTTTTTTTAATGAGGAAAATAAATTTTGGAGACAAAAAAAAGTATCTATTCTGAGGTTTATGTCTAAGCAACTGCTAGGAGGTCCAATTAATTTGTAGTTTAATACACCATTAACCTGTCTGACTCCTTTCCTACGTAGATAAAAGCAATGCATGGATATTTTTCATGCTGGATGGAAGTTTCCTTTGGTGACTAATAAACTAGCCTCTTTAATTTGACTGCTAATATCTTACTACCCCTTGTGAGATCTATAAAGTGAAAAGCCCAGCATTCTCAAACCATACTGTACGGGCAATCGGGCTTTCCAATGATTTCTATTCATGTTTATAAATAAAACAATTTAAGCTTATGTAGAAAGGGAAATGCCTGTTTATTTACACTTATAAGCAAAACTAGGAAGACTTGCTAGCAGTAAGTATTGGGACTATCTGTAGTCAAAGTCAAAAATATATACTACAGGACAGTAGACTTCTGAAGAAGCTATAGTTTTCAATATTATATCATGTATTTCTGGAGCCATATTCTGTTCTTTTGTTTCAATGTTAGTTACCAATCTCATTCATTTACTAAGGAGCAAGTATTCATGAGACATTGTGTAAGGCGTTATCCTATTCAATCTTTTTGCAGGCACCATGTGAGGTAGACACTATTATCCCAAATTTTACAAATAAGGAAACTTTTTTCTTAAACAATGCTTCCTTTGTGCTTATTATATGCCACACACTCTATTGAGCATGCTATAAATATTAATCACTTAATCTTTACAAAAACCTTTTGAAGTAGGAACTTTTATTATATCCATTTTAAAAGTGAGAAAACTGTAAGTCAGAGAGCTTAGATAATGTTGCCAAGATATATAACACTAACTGGTACAGAAAGAACACAAACTGAGGCAGTCTGGCTCCAGACCACCACTCAGAGCAGTCTTTCTCAGACTTTATTTTTCATTATTGCCCCCTTAAGGAGCCTTTCAGGCCTCCTTTTTTCCTAATTCCCCCCACTCTCTCCATGAAAGTTTAATACCATAGATACGATTTTTATGTACTATAAACCTAACTGTGCTTTATGTATAAAAGGATAAAATTTTATTGACCTCCCTAGGAACCAATTTTTGTACCTTTAGGGAATATATCACTCCTGTTGTGAATGTATGACTTAAAGGGATTAAATGACATGTGAACCAAAGTCTCCCTGCAATATCATTCTTAAACTAAGACAAGAGGGGTCCAGTCCCTGGATCCTAAACTTAGAGGGTTCCTTCAGTTCTCTTCTGGCCATGCCTCTGCCCATGGAACAAGGGATCCAAGGATGTGACATTCTATGCTCCATTTTGAGCTGCACTGTGGAATCAGATAACCACTATCCCCAGCCCAAATGGGCTTGGCTCCTGCTTCTAGAACCTACTTGAGCCTTCCTCCCTGGAAGGAACACATGACAGGCTACACAACCTCAGGGCTTAGGTACAGTTTTACAAGGGTCTTTAGGTACAGTTTGGATGCTTAAACTAGGATATCTATATTTGTGTGAAAGGTCTTTTTTTGATGCAGGAGAGAGTAGGCAGAAGAAAAGTTAGTTGTCGATAGACCAAGGCATGGCAGTCAGATTTTCTCTTGTAACCATTTTGAATGCAGAACTCTAAGGAGTTAGAATATTCTGTATTTGAATATGGTTTTCAAGAATGTTATGAAAGAATATTTATTAAAATAGGAGGATAAGAGGTGGCCGGTTAGCTCAGTTGGTTAGAGAGCGGTGCTCTTAACAACAAAGTTGCCGGTTCCATTCCCGCATGGGCCACTGTGAGCTGCACCCTCCACAACTAGATTGAAACGACTACTTGATTTGGAGCTAATGGGTCCTGGAAAAACACACTTAAAATAAATAAAAGTTTAAAAAAATAAAATAAAATGGAAGGATAAACACTTTATTAGCTTGATTTATAAGTTTCAAATATTGTGACAAATATTAGGGTATATAGTCCTTCAATTGTATTCTTATTTTGTACTTATCTAACTTCAGAAAGCACACATTCCTAATCCTTAAGCTGAGTTACTTCTTTAAATGGAACAATGTGCTGATGAAAATGACGAAGCACTGGATCTACCATTCCTGTGTGGAAGGGAAGAAATAGCCTCCCCTCGACTGCATTTTATTGATCACTTATCAGAGAAGTCATTTTAAATTGCACATGTACAGAATGAGTGACAGAATGAAGGAGCATTTCAAAGGCCATGGATGGAGATCCCAGGACAGTATGTAAGGAAGCATGAGGGAGTCATTTTGGGAACTAGTCAGTGGTACCTTTGAGAATAGTGTCCTAAAATGATTGACTGTGTTCTGCTATCACAACTTTTCCCCACGAATTATTGAGAGTTAAAAAGTTCAGTGACTTCCATTTACTAACTTGTCCTCAAAGTATTATTTGAGGCATATGTGGCAGCCTTGCCTGTGAATTACTGTTTCTATATTTTGATGGAAAGTTTCAAAACTTTTTTCTAGATATTTCATCATGTTCAAAATCCATCTTGTTCAAAGCCTTGAAGTTAAAAAATTAGCACATGGTTGGTCTGAAAAATGCTTCTAATTTCCAAAAAAGAATGCAACTTCAAAAAATCATATTATATTAGTTCTGTGGTTAGCAAGAATTTATGAAGAATTGAAAACAAAGATAGCAAGGAGAGCCAGAGAGAATAAGAAAGAAAAGACATTTATACGAGGTCAAGCTTTCTTGGTAAAAATCTCCCAACCAAGGAAGAAGAATATTTTAATTAAAAGTTAATATACCTTCATTTTGAAAAATGATCTTCGAAAGCCCTAGTCACACATGAATAGAAACCCAGTAGACAAATCCTATAGAAGACAGTTATATGCTTTGGGAGAAAAAAAAAAAAGCAATAATATAGAAAATGCACAGAATTTTTTTTTGTTTTCCATTAAAAAGTCTTCTATCTGATTATTTAATAGCTTTCTTATTTCAATATTGTGATTTTATGGAGGTAAAATGGAAACACTGTTTACATCTATCTCTTTTAAAATTATCCTAAAATCTGTAGGGGGTGGTCAAACTGGAATGTTTAATCAGATTTCAACTTTTTCTGTCCCTGAAGTCTTCTCTCCAGCAGGCTGCTAAAGCATTGTCCCACCTGTTCCATTATCAAATGAACACTTATTGTAATAATATGGAAGTACACTTTTTTCTCTAAGTTTCAGTCTTTGCAACAAGATGCAACATTGTGCATCTTTTTGTGTTGTGTATATATGCATACATTTCATAGTTCATCCTCTCAAAACAACTTTATATTTTTTAACAGAAACTAACTACGAGCATTTCTTGGTATGTAATACTGAAAACAAAAAGAAGAAAAAGAACATAATTAACAAACACCTGTCTGGTCAACAATAAACATCTGTAGGAGAAATGGGGAAATGCAATCCATTCTTTAGATGGCATGCTCATGTTGTCACCAGAATCTGAAAGTTTACATAAATGTAAGGTGACGTGCATTTTATGTAGTATATTATAAAAATATTGACCAAGAAGAAAATAAAACTGAAAATATGGGGTAGCTAGTAAAATGAATTTTGTTTCCCAAATAACATTTACAAAATCAGATGGTGGTAGAAATGTGGCGTATTCTTAAGAATTCCAGGTCTCTCAAAGCATTCCTTTGAATTGTATTATGGTGTCATGCAGGGTCTCTTGTCTTGCTCCCCGCATAAGAATGCAGGATATGGTGAGGCCAAAAAGGAACACCAACGGAGCCATGGATAGGGGGTTCATACCACTATAGTCTCCCTGGCGACTGGGCCGGAGATGCAGGAAGCAGGCTCCACACGACGCACAAGCCACTGTCCGCTTCTCTGCCAACCAAGCAACCCAACTCGCTAGCCACAATCCGCCCTTGCTAGCGTAGCCACGGCAGTTATATTAGTGGCTAATGGCTAACTGGTTACAGCTGATGGCCAACCAGTCACAGCTGATGGCCATCTACTACCTGAGCCAGCACCCTTCCACGTGAGGCCGAGAGCCTGGAAACTGCTCTCTGGGACTCTGTCCCCACATATGGTTAACCATTTGACAAGTAGAAAATTACATAAATGCTACATATTTTGACTAACTTTGTATCTGTCCTGAATCAATCCATTTGGGGACCAACTAATATCATTTACAGCCATGCTAAACGGCTGGTGGATAAGTGATACTCAAAGGATAATTGAAGAAATTTGTGTTCATTAACCAAAATAGGTGTTTCTTCTAGAATTTAATTTTATACCTGGGAAGGACATAAATACAGGTGGATGGCTGAAGTCAGAAGGTCCGCTGGTATCCATGGGGAGGAAAGAATAGTTAATGACACTATGCCTGTTTTTTTTCTTGTTCTTTGTCAGTGTCTCATTCCAACAAATCTTTGAGCACAAGTGGGGGTAGGGGGGTATTTGCTAAGTCTCACTTTTAATTGGCAAATTAAATAAAATAAGGATAAATTCAGATGTGCTTGAAATAGTTTACTAAGAAACAAAATACAAACACTTACCTTTGGAAATAGTGTCATACTTAAAATAATCACACCCAACATGTGGTTACGTGCATTAACTGTTGGATTCCAAATACAGTAAGTAGGACACAGTCCTTGCCTCTCAGTTCACAGTTTATATTCTTCTAAGTAATCACTTTGATATTTGAACAAAATATAAGACACAGAATATCAGCCCCAATTCATGAAACTACTGTTTCATAGGCAAATTTTTGGTTGTGGGTTAGAGAATAATGTCTGGACTGGGCCAATGGATATATACAGTGGGTGCCAAGAAAATGTATACACATTTTAAAAAAGGAAAAAACTGTGTTAAAATTGTAATATTTAATATATACTGATAACAAAAGATGAATACAAGTCACGTTTGACTTGTGCAATTACAAGAGGTGCTCAAAGTGGTTACCATCAGTGTAAATTTAATACAAATTTTTTCCTTTCTAAAATGTGTATGTATTTTTTTTGCACCCTATGTGCGATATATATATATTTATATGTACATATAAATATACATATATAATACATATATATATAAAATGCATATATATAAAATACATATATAATACATATATATAATTGTGCATTTTATATATATATATATATATATATATATAGTGTTTTGACAGTAATGAGTGTGAAATATATATTATTTTTATATATACTGTTTTACCACACTTAGTACTGTCAAAACATTATCATGGTTGTCCAAATTAATCTTCTACTAATGGAGTCAAAAGCCACTTTGGAAAGCGTTTGACACCAGCATCACAGAAGTGAAACACAGAAAATGTTCATACCTCTGTTTTCTTCAGTTTACCCTTGGGCATCCTCAAGTCTAGTATTTGGGTCCTCGTATCTAAATTTGAGAATTGGAATTTTGCTCAATGTCCCGTCATTAAATTTACTATTAATAAGAGCAAACACAAACACATAATGTTTACTACCATGTTTCCCCAAAAATAAGACCATGTATTATATTAAGATTTGCTCCAAAAGACACATTAGGGCTTATGTTCAGGGGATGTCATCCTGAAAAAACATGCTAGGGCTTATTTTCTGGTTAGGTCTTATTTTCGGGGAACACGGTATGTGCCAGAAACTACTCTCAGCACTTTACATATATTACTCGTTTAATCTTTTCAACAACCCCATGAGATAGTGTTATTATTCTTTATTTTTGCAGGTAAGGTATGCTCTATTCTAGGATAATCAGTTCCTTCATCCTGTGTTAATTTATTCCTTTGACAAATACATATTAAGAAACCATTCTATGCCAGGCATTGTACTGGGTACTGAGAGCATGACAACAAACACACACATTGTCTTCCTTCACAGAAAGTATATAATCTCATAGGACAGAGGAAAATAAACCCAGAGCCACAGGAGAAGAAGTTCTACTCAGATGTAAGCAGAAAAGATATTAGAATCACTACCTGGGCCGTCTACAGCAGACCCAGGAGGTTTTGGAAAATGTTAAGCTAAATCCGAAGACTCAAATAGAGTTAATTAGAGGAATAAGTTGGTGTGAGAGGAAAAGGGTGTGTATGTACGTTGTGGTAGGTGGAGTGGCTATTCTCGGCAGAGGAGAACATATATGCAGAGACAGATTCAATTATTTCTAAGCAAATTTTGACTTGCTGCAAATTGTCATTCTTATAATATTTTCCCTGAGATTTTGGTAGAGGATAGCATGGTTACCTAGCTACCTAAAACGAAGATAACTGCCCTGCAGCTGCATCTCAAAAGGCTTTCTTATCCATTATTTATCCAGTTCACTATTAATTGCATATGATGAAAATTGTTTCTAAATGAAGAAATGGTAAATGTTAAAAAGATGATAGCCTTGGTAAGTGAGCATATGCCCAAGAAATAGAATTCTTGGGGAAAGAAGGAAAGTAAGAGGGTCATTCTGGTAAAAGTTGGGAATTAAAAAAAAAAGGATTTCTGAATATAGGGATTCATGAAGGTCATGAAAGGGAACATTTTTGAAGGTTCTCTTTGATGATAAATTATCTTCTCCAACTTGAAAATGTTTTAGGGTCTAACTTTTTCTAGTAATGCCAATATAGTGTCTCTTTTTCTGTCTCTTGCTACTAAAAGACCTGCAGATAAGCTGCCACAGTTAAACAGAACATGTTTTAGAATAATAATTTACATACATTTTTTATACTTATATTATTCTATGACCAGAATTTTTTTTTCACACTTAGTGTAAAGAGACATATGGCCCACAAGTTTAGGAACACTGGCTTTCTGACTAAAGGTTTTTAGCCTGATACATCAAAAATGTGTTTGGAAAGCCAGGAAAATATTTTTAGAATAGCAGAGGTCATTAATGAACACAATATTTTTCTTTTGTTTTTTGAATAATTTACGATGTTTCTCATGTTGTATCATAGCCCAAATGTATCTTTGGCCAATTTCATGTTTTTAAAGAAGTTCTGATGAAGGAACTCCTCAAAATTCAAGGGTGTCTAGCAACGGTTACTTAGTCTTGTAATAATTGTTACATATGCCTAAATAAATAATATTTCTATAATGTCAAACAAAAAGAATACTTTCCTATTTAGCAATGCTTTTTTTTTTTCTCCTTTAGTAGAAATACTGGGATTTATGCTCTTTATATTGTTAATGGGTGTTCAGTCTATAAATAGCTTTAGCGTATTTTTTACTTGTGTAAGTATCATAAAGTGAAATTATACTTGCAATTTTTATTCTACTTTTATTAGTTTTGAGGATTTTAGTGAGTTTGTTAATGTGTTAAAATGCAACAAACAAAATTTTTATAGCAGTTATTAAAATAAGAATTTTATTGACATATCCATTCTTTTTTAATGTCAAGAAGTTATTTTTCATTAGGCTATTATACATTATGGTTTTTCTTCTCATTGTAATAGAAATATACTTTCATAACAGAATGCAATAAAAATAAAATAATTCCTAATTCTATTCATATACTGCTATTTTAATATTTTGAACTATTATAAATGTGCTTGTAATCATCATATTTATAATTTCTTATACAAAATTAGGGAGATTGGTGTTCTTCAACATCCCTGACATGTCTGATTTAAATGCTTCTCTGTCTCTTCAAATTGTGTTTTTTGCCTTTTGATATGCCTGTATTTTTACTTCATAGCCGGACATGATGTATTGGGTAAAAAGGAACTGCTGTGGCTTGTCTCATCCTGATTGTTCATAGTAGAATGTGAGGAGAGAAAAATGACTTAAAAATGAAACTGTTAATCAAAAGGGAATTAGAACCTAAAAATTTGGAAAACCTCAGCCTGTCTATACTGCAAACAATGAGAAAGCATATTTGGAAGAGAACTCTAAGAGTGTGGCTAAAAGAGCCCTTTTATAAGACAATTAATATGGGTGCAAACCCATATTAATCTGCCACTTCAGTAGGAAAACAACCAATTTGAACTGAAGGGGAAGGGAAATATAGAGAGGAATAAAGAAAGATTGTCTGGACAGGACCATAAAACTATGTGGTTGCAAACATGCAATGTTCTTCAAGATAAGAAGAAAGACTCCAAAAGTGATTCAGTGAGTATCAGGGCTGCCTCACTAGTTTCAAAAACTAATTGCCTGGGTTTCACAGGCCAGATGACCCCAGCCCAAAGACTTGGGTCAAGACTCCTGCACAGCAGATGTGGATGTGGCTACTTCCATCTAGATTTTGAAGGATGGAGCCACATGGAGCCGTGGACATGCCACCAGTCAGAGGGCTCAGGCAAGGGTAATGCCCAGGGGAACCATGGGGCGAGAGGTGCCCCAGAGACCCATGACCAGTAGAGCCACCGGCATGGATTGCAGCCGAGGGAGCTGCAGACACCTAACTTCAACACATGAGAACTGCCACGTGGGCTGCACCCAGCAAAGCTATGGGGCAGGATACCCAAGTGTGTCTGGGAGGTGAGACCCCCTTCCCACAGGTCTGGTGGGTACAGCAGCGAGTTAAAGAAGATAATTCTCAGGCTGTAAGATTTGCTGTTGTTTTCCTTGTTAGGTTTTAGACATGTTACTGTAGTGCAGGGGATCCTGCCGACTTCGCCATGTGTCATGTGGGGCGGCCTGCAGGGTCTCAGCTCCCCACATAAGAACGCAGGACATGGTGAGGCCAAAAAGGAACACCCACGGAGCCATAGGTAGGGGAGTCATACCACTATGGTCTCGCTGGAGGCTGGGTTTACACGACGTGCGACCTGCTGTCCGCTTTGCTGCCAACCGACCGACTCTCCTCCACTCTCCTTCAGTCTCCTCCTCTCTCCTCCTCTCTCCTTGACTTCCCTCTGTAGCCACGGCAGTTATATTAGTGGCCAATGGCTCAATGGTTACAGCTGATGGCCAACTAGCCATAGCTGATGGTCATCTACTACCTGAGCCAGCACCTTTCCACATGAGGCCGAGAGCCTGGAAACTGCTCTCTGGGGCTCTGTCCCCACAGTTACCCACACCCTTTTTTCTACTTCTTCCTTCTAAACTGGGAATATCTGTCCTATGCTTGCTTGTCCCACCGTTGTATTTGGGAAGCACATAATTTATTTTAATTCACTCATTAACAGCTGGCCAGAAATTTGGCTCAGGATGAATTATATCTTCAGTTTTACCCATATCTGATTTAGATGATATTTAGAAGATACTTTGGACTTTAGACATTCGAGTGGATGCTGAAACAAATTAAGACTTTTAGGGCCATCAGGATGAAATGAATGTATTTTGCATGTTGAAATCCTAATGCCCAATGTGATAATATTAGGAGGTGGGGCCTTTGGGAGATGATTAGGAGATTAATGGGCTTATACAAGAGTCCTGAAAGAGCTCTCTTGCCCCTTCCACCATGTGAAGACACAATGAGAAATCTGTGATCCAGAAAAGGGACTACACCCAACCATGCTGGCAGCTTGACCTTCGACTTCCAGACTGCAGGACTGTGAGAAATACGAGTTCTGACAATTAAGTTCGTGAATTTGTTGCAATGATGTTGCTCACCTTTTTTGATATCAGAGGGATTATTCATTATGAATTTGTACCAACTGGACAAACAGTTAACCAAGTTGACTATTTGCGAGTGCTGAAAAGGCTGCGTGAAAAGTTAGACAACCTGAACTTTTCGCCAACAATTCATGGTTCTTGTATCATGACAATGCACCAGCTCACACAGCACTGTCTGTGAGGGAGTTTTTTAGCCAGTAAACAAAGAACTGTATTGGAACACCCTCCCTACTCACCTGATCTGGCCCCCAATGACTTCTTTCTTTACCTGAAGATAAAGGAAATATTGAAAGGAAGACATTTTGATAACATTCAGGACATCAACGGCAATATGACAGCTCTGATGGCCGTTCTAGAAAGAATTCCAAAATTGCTTCGAAAGATGGACTAGGTGCTTGGGTCGGTGTATAGCTTCCCAAGGGAAGTATTTCAAAGGTGACCGTAGTGATATTTAGCAATGAGGTATGTAGCAATTTTTCTAGGATGAGTTCACGAACTTAATTGTCAGACATCATATATTTCTATTTTTTATAAAAGTACCATTCTATGGTACTTTGTTGCAGCATCCCGAACAGACTAAGACAGGTCCCATCTCTTTTCCCTACTAACCTAAGAATTTATGTCAGAGTTCTAGAGATATGATACTATAGTGACAAAAATAAATGACAAAAATCTAAGAAAAATATGAGTGTATGAAGGAGTTCCATCTTGGGGCCTGGAAAAGAGTGAATACAGCATAATATGGGGATGGGGTAAGAGAGGGTTTTTTTCCTATACCAGCAAAAAAGGGGCAAAGATGATATGTTGTCAGAATTGCATATGAAAGCACAATAAGACATCCTCTTAATATTACCCGCTGGTCCAAGAAGTCCCAAGCAAGCGTGGCATGTGAATTCTCAAATGTAATCTTGCTGCCCCATGACCTTTTGCACCTTGACAGCTACTGGCATTAATTATTCTCGTGAATTTCCTTATCTTACTGCCAAATCATCCCTTTATGAAATGACACAAATGTTGCATCATCGTTTCCAGCCCCAGGCCTGGGAGACACAAAACATACTGCAGTAACATGTGATTTATCCAACTCACGGTGTGTGGCTGTCAATTCCATATAACAACTGAGTGGCGTTCACCTGAGAAGGGCCTGGGGAATCCCTGAGTGGTCTGAAAGAGTGGGCTTCAGATTCAGCACACACTTAGCTTATCTGGTATCATAATGATGACAATAAAATTAAGATTGAAACTTATTCCTCATTGATTATTTACTAAAACATAGACTTCACACATCATCATAGCTATTGTGTCTTTGAGCGCGTGAGCTTTGAAGTCAGGCACATTTTAGAATCATGACACTTCCACTTATCTTTTTCATCATAGGCAACTTATTAACATTTCTGTACATGTTTCCTTGTATGCAGTGAGTTGGTTACATATTTTTTTCTTTTTACTCAAAAGACAGAAAAAAAATAATTTAAGTGATAAATTCTGAAAAAATAAAAGAATAACAGTAAAAGATCTTTGTCTGCTACATGAATATAGGCCATGTTTTGGCCACCCACAACTGTAACCCTTTTTTATATTTAGGAAATATCCATCTCATGAGGTGAAGTCTGTTTCCACTAGAGAAGCATAAAATAGAAGGTACTCACTTTCCTGGGCTCTCTTGAAACAAGGCTTCAAAAATATAACCCAGGTTTCTCCAATCACATATATCATGATATTTGAATCAGAAGCTAGTGCTATAAAAACCAAAAACCATATAAAGGCAATTCTGCAAAGAGTGACATTCATGTTCACAGATACACCCGAGTTCTAGCGGCAGTAGTCCATGGATCAGTATTGATGATGTCTGCTACATAAGCGGTTGTGTCTGTGCTTTATTACAATAAAGTGATGTCCTCTCTGAAAATCACTGCAGCACTTGGAACATTGTTCTTGGTTGCACAGGCACAAAGCTAAAATATAAGTTTAGATATTTTAGGAAGTCTAAAGGAGATAAATCATAATTTATTTCTAAGTGGAGTCCTCTTCTCTATTTTAGAGGGGCTGATCAACCTCTTATTGAAGTTTACGCTCCAAAAAAGAAACCATTGATATTTATTTCACGGTGGATTAGAGAAACAGACACTAAATCAGATAGTTCATGATTGCTTTAAAAGGAAAAAGCTAGGTAGGATCAGAATTTATCCCTTACTTTTATGTGGATCTACGCCCAAGCTCTTTCAAAGTTTTGATACAATTCATTTCAGTATCACAATAGAACTGCGGTCCCTGTTTTTGTAGTGGCTCTCAGCTGGGGCTGCCCTCAGGTCCTAGAGGCCACCGTGGTTTTCTGCTATGTAGACCTCTCTATATATAGTTCAACGACATGGCCATTTGCTTCTTCAAGGCCAACAGGAGAATCTTCCTTTCAGTCTGTTTAAGTGGAGTCATAATATATAAGGAAATAAAGAAAGTGACATTCCATCACCTTTGCCATATTCTGTTTATTAGAATGTAAGTCAGAGATACCACATTCAAGGCGTGGGAATACACTGGGGCATGACTAATCATGTGGGGAGGAGGGAGAGTGACTCAGCAGGGTTCAACTTGGAGTGTATCTGCTTCAGAAGTGACAGCCAACATCTCTGCTCCTGTTTCCTTTCATCATATCTGGACCACAATATGAGGCAGGACCGACCGCAGCAGCAGCAGCATTGACACAAACACATGAAAGAGATGAATCACACCAGTATACATGTATTTTTGTGCAGGTTCCTGGATTGTGGCAGGTCAAGGGTGAACAAAGCATGTGGAAACAGATGACTCAAAGACACATGTAAAGCTTGCTTTGTGTGGGTCATTCAGCCCAGAGGAGCCTGTGTACACATGGTCCATAGTCATATATGTTAAAAAAAAAAGAAGAAAGAGGGGCTTAGCTGAAAATTATTCTTAGTGCATCACAGAAAATGCTGCTGACTTGCTGGAGGATCTGCTACAATGAAAGACTTTAGGATAGACATCTAAAACAGAATTTATCACAGTGATAAAAGTTCCAAATATCTATGCCCATAACCGTTTGCTATTACCTGTGTGAACAGAATAGTTGGTTTGAAATAATCCCCACAAAGTGGAAACTTCTTTGTGATATTTTTAACTCTTTTTTCACAACATCTGCTACAGAAAACCATCTCAAACCTGAGTCACCAACTTTATTTCATCCTTAACAGGTGTATTTGAGAAATTTCAATGTATAATGATCACAATAAAGTATACTGAATTTTAAGACAGATAATTATAGCAGCAGTAATAGTATACAGGAAAAATATATTGAACGTTTTATTAATTAGAATGGGTAAAATAGCTATTAACAATACTCACCATTTGTCCTTAAAAGACCTCTTGTGCACTAAATATTTTGTGTCTTATGTATTATATCTAATGGTTAATTACTAAAATGAAACTGTATGCAATTTTCCCAGGACATTGTAAATAGAAAGAAGTAGAACAGGTTTTCATATCTAGGTTTCTCTGATAAACCAGTGTTTGCCACAATACTTAGTACTACTATACTTTTGATCAGTAAAAGATAGATATTTTCTTCTGAGGATACTAGGTATGAGGGAGAGGGAAAAGGAGAAAGATTATGAGGAAGAAACATTATACAACTTGTCCTTTCAGGGGCAAAGAAAATAACTTGACAAAAGGCTAAAAAATGTTTCCATATCATGGGAAATAACAGTTGGGAAATGTTGCATTGAATAGTGGAAAATGTAAACTAAGATAAATTAAAAATTGTAATATCTGTGCTTCTGAATGTTAATATTGGCAAGATTAATAAAACAGATATTTGTTATTACATAGAGTATTCCAGATTTTCCTTAATCAAGTGAAATTATAAAAATATTTCAAAGAATATAAATCTATTCACTTAAATATATATATTTCTATATTTAAGACAATATGTTAAACTCTTGCCAATGAGATATAAAGACAATTCCTGTCAAGTGATTTATAGTCTAATGAGTGGAACTGGAAAACAGATATGTAAATAAGTAAATAAGAATGCAAATAATTACAGCCTCTTTTACATCATTAGCTTCAATCTCAGCATGGGGTTTAGTCAATGTTGTCTTCTAGTTTGATGAAAAGGAGATATATAATCCATTCCGGCATTTGTTGGAATATGTGTAGGCTGTGTACAGATAATTTCTTCCCCACAACTGTAATATTACAAAGTTAACACTCTTTGGAAATGCAGTGAATGAACATGAAGAGAACAAGAACTACAAACAACAATAATTTAAACAAATATTTAATGGTGTCCTTCTAGTAATTATGTATTTACATAACACAATTGGATATCCAAATGACAAATAGGCACTGACCAAAAATTTGAATAGGTCTTTGCTCAGTGGATTAAAAACACCATTAGTTCATTATTCACAGAGACCGTAAGAAAAGCATGTGCTTTTGATTGAGACCTAGGTTCCAGCATCTGTCATGTTAAACTCGTGACCTTGAGAAAGCTACTTATATTTAAAAGTCCTACTCCTTTGTTTTAATAGTAATCATATCAAATAATGTTAAGAGTTATTGTAAGGATTAATGGTGTAAACTGAAATATTTATTGAGGACTATTTATTGAGGATATTTATTGAGGATTTTCAAGATATGCATGTCATTAAAAGCATGGTAGAACACAAAACAGCTGTCACCTTAAAGTTACCCAAAAAAAGGCAGTTTTATTTATGCATCTCCTTATTTTCCTAACAAATATGAAAAGAAAGGTGTTTCCAGAACACTATCCCACTGACCATCCGCCCCCCACCACCAGCCCATCCCCTTCCAAGTCTTGGCAATACTTCAACTTGGCAAAGCATCAACTTCCCGTTTTGAAGCTTTTGTTGAAAAATAATTTGAGATCCTTTCAATAATTTCTTGCTCTCACTAAGTAGGCATTTGTGGTTATCCAGAAAGCAAATTACTTTTTTTTTCCCACTGTGGAGAATTAACCAAAAAGCTCTTAGGAGTTTCCACTGAACATACAGGCCTACCAAGGTGAAAAAGGCAAAATCAAAAATTCATCGTGTGTCTGACCTTTGTTCCTGTCATTCTCTGTCTACTCCATTTCTCTAAGTAAGTAACATGCTTAAAAAGACATCCTTGTCAATAGATAAGAGATGTGATTGGAGAATATTGTGTCCTCTGAATCTGGTCAATGATGGATGAGCTTTTTATATCCTCCGGTTCCTTCTAGAAAGCAAGTCTCAGATTTTGAAAAATCTTGGGACTCATTCAGCATATTAAGTCATGGAATGATCTCTATCTTGTCTAATCTCATCATTTTAGAAATATGACACGGTACCTAAAATTCATGGAATCTAAGCAATTACCTTACTAAGCAAGACCCCTACTAGAAAAGGGGTCTAAACCCATATACCTTACTTCTGGGTCTAACATTCTTTTACTTAACTATTATCTATAAATACCATAGCTTACTATATTAAAAAAAAAAATTGTAAGGGTGAGAAATAGGAGGAATAGAAAAAAATACAAATAAAAATTGAAGTGTGTGTTTTCCTGAATAAGGTTGGATTATTTTTCTTTCTCATAAGGTCCTATTATATAAATAGAAAAATATCTTCTATATTTAGAAATTGACCTCTTTACATTTGGGACATGGGATATGTTTGTTAAATATATTTTAATGTTCACATATGTTTCTCAAAATATTTATATTTTTATTGTGGAATATTTGATACATGCAAATGAATATTTTAGCAAATGTTTGTATGTGTAATTCTGAAATGAACACTTGGAAGCCCACTACCCAACTTAGAATTGCCAATATCCTTGTTTCCCTGAGTGTCCTTCCTGGGCCCAGATACCTTCCTGCCTTTTGATTGAAGAGATGACTGTTACACTGAAGTTTTTTCTTTTTCTTTTTTTTTTTCTCTTTTGTTGTTGTTGTTGTAATTTTCCTTTTGGTTTTCTTTATAGATTCATATACCACTTATTTTTGCTTGTTTTTTTAAAATCTACATAGATATAATTTCATCTTCCTTTTACTCAATAATTGGTTTGTAAGATTCATCCATAGAAATATTTTATGATATTTAAAATGTAAAGTAGGAACAAAAATTTCCGGACCATATTTGCTAGCCAAAAGTGTGTTTTAAATCAACATTTTTTGAGGTATACCTAACTTTAAGAAAATATTGAAATACTAACATTATTGGTAAAATGTTATACCTTCAGATTTAGTAAAATTTAAACATTCTCATATAAAAAAGCGATATAATTGAGCATAATGTCTAAGTTAGTTTGTAGTTTGCTTATGACTATGAATGATACCAAGTAGAGATTTCATTTAACTTTTGTTTTCTATTTGGATGGCTAATTTTTTAAATGTCATCACTGACTAGTTTAGCCTATTAATGCCATTTTTTTCTTAATCCTAACCTTACGTGCACTACTTTTTATCTTAGACAATTCATTTGACTTTGTACAGGTCCAGTTTCATTCACAATCTATGGGGTTAAGTTATATAATAATATTTATGTCATAATAATATTAATATAACATAATAATGTAATATTTATATAATATTTATCTAAAATTCAGTGATTCTAACTTCTCATTTTCAAAATGAGATGTGACTATATTTGGAGACAGGGTCTTTTAAAAGGTAATTAAGGTAAGATGAGGTCATTAGGTTGGACCCTAATCCAATATAACTGGTGTCCTTATAAGAAGAAGAAATTTGGACACAGACATGTTCGGAGGGAAGACCACATGAAGACACAGGGAGAAGGTGGCCATCTATAAGCTAAAGCGAGGTCTCTGAAGAAAACACTGTCAATACTTTGATCTCAAACTCCTAGCTGTCAGAGCTGTGAGAAAATAAGTTTCTGTTCTTTAAACCACCCAGTCTGTGCTTCTGTATTTTGGAAGTCCTAGCAAACTAATACAGTGGCATACTTCAAATATGCTAAAAATATGTTTTTCAAATCATCAAGTGGTTTATAAATGCAAAGCAGACATGTTTAATGCAGTGTTGATGATATTCATAAGACTACTACAATATTTGACCATCTGTTTTATTTCATGCTCCATATTTATATACAATGAAAAAGAATAGCTAGTTTATGAATATGTTTCCTGGAATAAATTCAAAACATTTGCATATTTTTTCCTGAAATGAAACCTGGACACTGGAAAGTGAATCTCTCCCTTTGGGATTTTTTTTTTTTTTTTTTTTTTTGGCCTCTTCTGATTCATGTTCTACTCCTATAGTGCTGCAATCTTGAGCTGATATAAAGAGCCAACTTTCTTTGTTTTCAGGTGATTTCCCTGCTGATTTCCTTTATCTATGGCTTTTGAAAAGCTTTCCATCCCTTTCCTTTTATAGCTCCACTTTCAATGGTATTTGATTAGTGCTCAGTTTTATGACAAATTCTGGGCCTATGCAGCTCAGGGGTGTCCTTGATGGTAATGGTAAAATTGGTTGTAAGTTCACATAAAATAAGAATTTGTAGAGTTTGCAGGAGCTCCTGAAACTTCCCTAGCTTTTAGTCTCAAGAAGAGATGTAGTTTAATGAAAACTTTACATCTACCTTTCTGTGTGATTGTAAACCAGTCACTTGGCTTCTCTGAGTCTCCAAGTTCTTATCTGTAAAATGAGAATTTAAAACATTTCCATTTGGGGGTTGTAATGATTAAGTATTATTGACTTCTGCTAAAATCTAAGAAAACTACAATTACATTGGAAACATGATTACAAACTTTTAAAAAAAAATTGCAAATAATGACTTGCATCGCATAGATACTACATCAACATACAATTTGTGTTACATAACCCAAAGGAATAATCATTAATCTATGAGTGCATTTCTAATTACTTTTATATTATAGTCTCAGGATTATTAACTTTTATAAAGCAGGCTTTTATTGGGATGAAGGACAAGAGCTAATGAGGTAATATTTTCTATGAATGCTACATTAGCATTTCAAATTTGAAAAATAATTCCAGTTCTATAGTAAAGAGAGCCCACTATTATTTTATTGATTATTTCTGTAATGTTAGGGAAGTTATCAACCTTGTCTCTTTCAGTACCTTCATCAGGAAAAGAGTGTAATTTGAGTTTATTTGAATTCCTTTTTAGTTTGAAGACATGAGTTTCTAGAATTTATAGTAATGCTTAGATAAATATTTGTTGTGCTTGAATTTATATAGAGGTTTAAAGTGATAAAATAAAACAGCTTTTTCCCTTGAAGAAAGCTCAGAGTGGAACTTAAATTTTCATGATTTTCAATTATTTATATTTTAGATTTCTCTAGAGGTATTGTTGAAGACGAATTAAATTTGGGATATCTAAAGGATGAAAGATGGGAGATTATTGGACTATCTACCTAAGACATGATGAATATCATTACTAATCACATATCCTTAAGCTACATACATTCATTCATCACAAGTAATATGAAGAAAAGTAAGAAAAAACAGATATCAAAGTTAAGAAATATTAGAATACAATATTCAAGAATAATAGCGCAGAATTGCATAGTGAAAACTTAGAACCTAGTTCAAAAACATGCAAATTCTAAAACAGTAGCAGTCCAAGTCCCAGAATGAAACTGATGACAAATTTAATCTGAGTTATTTTAGTGAATTAAAAAGATATATACATATTATTTTTCAAAGTCTTGGGAGTTAATAGAAGCGATCATAGAATATGATCATTGTTCCCAGGCTAGGAATCTGGGTAGAAAGTAGTTTACCAGAATTCAAAGGTATAGTGGCACATGGGTAGTGGGACTCAGGAGGCATTGCAGGGAAAGAATATGAGGGATACATATTGCAGCCTCACTTTCTTCTTGTGAATTCATGCTGGTACTTAACTTTACCAGAAGGTAGATGGCAAGGAGACCTGATATTGTCCTTAAGGGTCAGACTCCTGGAACATAAAGCATGGTAGAGAAAGTGGATGAAGGGTGTTTAAGGTTAAATGGAAAACATCCAGCAAAAATCATAAAATGGTCACAGAAAGTGGATACTATCAGGAATTTCGATGTAAGAAATGTCCAAACCTGTAGAGAATTTTTATGAATTTATTTGAGCCAAATTGACAGCATATGCCAGGAAGCAAGATTTCAAATTCTCCAGAGAATAAGAGTCTTGCAGCTTCTTTTATGCATTTGAAATTTAGGAGGGAACTAAGGACGCTTACATGGATGTGGGGAAAAGGCGGGGATCAGATTACAGGATAGTTAACAATATGATGTGCTCTCTTGAGGGTGGTTGCAGCTTACTTCAAAGGTGTATTAACCTAGATGCACAGAAACAATGGACAGGGCTTGCTTAAAGCAAATGTAAACTTTTTACTAAAGAAGTTACATGCCTGGAGCATAGCTACTAACCATGACCTGCCTAGTTAGAAAGTTAGGATCAGATCATCCTGTGAGGTTACTTTCCATAACACTCCTTTTTTTCATCCACAGGAACACAGTCCTCTAGTAACTGAGGTATGCACAGATGAGCAACCGCTTCTATTATATTGCAGTTTTAAGATAATAACCATCCATAAATCAGACTACCACTGAATTCCAAGTGCCTGATACTTAGGGCGTGAACAATGAATTTTTCGTGAATGAATTAATGGAACAATGAACGATTCAACTTACCTTTATCTATCCTGGTTAATGCTCCTTCTTTCATTTATGACTACACTGTTGTCTTGTGGACTTGGTGATACACACACACACACACACCACGACGTCGGACAAACAAGTTTTTGAACTCATCCTAGAAAAAGTACTACATACCTCATTGCTGAATATCACTACAATCACCTTTGAAGTACTCCCCTTGGGAAGCTATGCACTGACATCAGCACCTAGTCCACCCTTCAAAGCAATTTTAGAACGCTTTTTCTGGAATGGCCATCAGAGCTGTCATCATTTTACTCTTGATGTCCTGAATGTCATCAAAATGTCTTCTTTTCAATATTTCCTTTATCTTTGGGTAAAGAAAGAAGTCATTGGAGGCAAGATCAGGTGAGTAGGGAGGGTGTTCCAATACAGTTATTTGTTTACTGGCTAAAAACTCCCTCACAGACAGTGCCGTGAGAGCTGGTGCATTGTCGTGATGCAAGAGCCATGAATTGGCGAAAATTTCAGGTCGTCTAACTTTTTCACGTAGACTTTTCAGCACTTCCAAACAATAAACTTGATTAACTGTTTGTCTAGTTGGTATAAATTCATAACAAATAATCCCTTTGATCTTAAAAAAGGTGAGCAACACCGTTGCAACAAGTTTGCAAACTTAATTGTCAAACCTCATGTGTGTGTGTGTGTGTGTGTGTGTGTGTGTGTGTGTGTGTGTATTCATTTATTTCTGACTTTCAGTTTCAGATGAACATTGGTACTTCTAGCTCACTCACTCTGACTGCTTTATGTTATATATATAGTAAAAAAAAAAATCCTGATTGCATTCTGGTGCTGTAATCTCTGCTTTTATCTCAGGAGTCACCTGAAAAATAGCATTTAGATAGAGTGGGACTCACATTAGGACAGTGGGTAATAATGACCAGCAAATAGTGGGAATGACTTTAAGGACTATTTAACATGTAGAATCATTAAGATTTGACAATTAATAAAATTAGGGCATAAGGGAGACATAAGAGACATAGTGAATTCCATATGAGGGGCAGCAGAATCTGCCACTGCAAAATATGCCTCTTTGGCATAAGGAGTATCTTGAGCCAGTTATGTTTTAAGAAACATCGGAAAACCTCTGAAAACTGGGTAGAAGTTACCCTTTTGTAAGGGATGTTAATAATCTTACTTTTGTTTACTTTGCTTGTTCTGGTAACCTCCTGTAACTGCACTCACCCCCGCCACCACCCCACACCCCTACCCTATCTCTTTCTTTTTTTTTAATTTATTGGGGTGACAATTGTTAGTAAAATTACATAGATTTCAGGTGTACAATACTGTATCACATCATCTATAAATTACATTGTGTGCTCACCACCCAGAGTCAGTTCTCCTTCCATCACCACATATTTGATCCCCCTTACCCTCATCTCCCACCCCCCACCCCCCTTACCCTCTGGTAACCACTAAATTACATTCCCCAGATTAATTTTCAAAACCCTGTGGCCATCTTGTGGTTACTGATTGTTTTGTCTTAATCTGGAGATGGTATTTAAGGTAGTGGTTTGGACCGTTTCAAAGTTACTCAGTTTTCCTGGCCTTCTCCAATGTATACAGAAAGTATACATGTTATTAAACATGCCACCCCAAAATGTGTCTCTTTGGCATGAGGATTCATTTCTGCTGATTATTTTTAAGAAACAGAAGACTCAGGAAGTTTTTCTTGTCACCTCCCCCAAACTTCTTGTTCCAAGCAGTAGCTATCACCATAGATAACCATAGTATAATCTGAACTAGATGTGGCAGACAGGAAGGAACTGAGCAAAGCCCATTTCATGAAAGTCCTCTCTGCGACCTTGTCTCTGGGTGGCCCACCAAAACTTGTTTACTAAACATTAATTCTTTCCATTTTCCTGTGAATTGCCCTAGTACCCTTTGAAGTCCCGTACCTCTACCTCCTTCTCCTTAGTCTAGAATGACATATCATACCTCATTTTGCCTTGCTATCTTTGAAATTTCCATGCTTTTGTGAATTCCCCAGATGTACATATTAAAATTTGATTTTTCTCCTGTTAATCTGCCTATGTCATTTTAATGATGTGACCAGCCATAAGAACCAAGAGGGAGAGGGGGGATTTTCCCTTCTCCACACAAACAAACTACAGCAGCAAAACATAGTCCCAATATGCTTTTAACACAACTACTTCATAGTTTCCGGAAAACATTGTTGCCTCCTAAGTAGTCTGCATGAGAGTTTTTTTTTTTCTATAGAGAAAGTCTACAGGGAGTGAGCCTTGTAGAATCCTGCCTATTTAGGAATGTCCAACCAGTTCGGGAGCGCCTGATGGTTAACTCCCATGATGTAAGATTTGTAATCACTGGAGAAAGTGATGTACATGCTGTGCCTTAAGGGGACTCTGGGATGTTCTAAATAACATCTCTCCTCTTTGAACTTTTCTTGTAACATTTTCCACTTTTTGTTATAGTAATAACTGTCAATGTCTAGTCTACCCGGCATGTTAGATTGAGCAACTTGATGTCAAAGATAATGTATTTATTTTTTATCTGAAGATCCTTTAGTAATAATTATAGGACCTGACACAATTTCCCATAATGTTTATTTTTATTCTAAGTGCGACAATTTAAATTCAGTTTTCTTTCATCATTCAAATGGATTTTAGAAATGACCTCCTAAGCAGTGTTCTTGACCTTCATTTTTTATCATTATAATTCCCCATCTATGACATTCAACACCTCATTTCCATCCTCAAACCCACCTCTGTAACCTCACCATTGTCTATTGTGTCCAGCCAAGACTTGTATAAGTACCATTCACAATGACGTTTACTATTCTCTGGAAAATACCCCTGCATGCATGTCTGCCTTTAATCATGATTTTTCAAAAAGCCTAGCCTCACAGCTATCATTTTTTCCCTCTATCTGTAAAAATCTTTCTAGTCTTCAAGGACTATATCAACTATAACTCCTACCAACTCTTTACTCACACAACATGTTGGTAATAATTAGACTATAGCTCAGTACCTGGGATATATTGAGTAGTCAATAAATATAGGTTGAACTAAATTAAATTGCAGTATTCACTTCATTCAGATTTGTTCAATCGACATGTGTGTATCTGCCACTGAATCACTGTTGTCAAGGACCAGATCTAAATCACATTTGCACCTAGCATGATATTGTGCATGTAATAGTCTTGAAATGAATGCTTGCTACTAAATTTATTCAATTTAAATATTTATTAAGTGCAAGAAAGGACATGAGGCCTGTGTCCTTCCAAAGACCACCATAGACACAACTTTGGTTGAATAAAATTGGGTTTGTTGCTGTGTTCAATAAGGGAGAGCTCACACCTGAAGGAACTGTGAAGTGCCTCACTAGGATTGCGTCATAAAAGACTTTATTGAACTTGTGTTTTAAGTTTTTCTGGGATTGATGCCATCAAGAAGCAGGGATAATTTTATGACTTGATATCCTTATAATTCTAATCTAGAAGTAAAGAAGCACAAAATAAATTTAACACTGTGATTTGTAAAGAAAGAAGCAGTTATTTATATTCATAATGAATTATGGATGTTTGACTTTTTTTCCTTTCTCCTTTATTTATTTTTTGTTGTTGTTTAGACAATGTTGTGTTTTTGACTGTATTCAGCCATGACTACCAAGTAGTCTTATTTTTTTTCTTCATCATGATCACAAGTGACCTTGTCTGATGTGACACACTTAACATTTTTGTGTTCAACAATAGTCCATGGCCTTATGTCCTAGACCAAGTCCTGGATGTCAGAGGCTGCTTTTCTTCTCACTAGCTAGTCGGGTCAAGCTCAAATCCAGGCCTTTATGGAGTAGTGGGTAATAAAGGAACTTTGGGGGTAACTATGAATATCACCATCACCACCTGTTGTTATCAACATGTTCATTTCCAGGAGAGGTTATTATTATGTACGAGGTCTAACAATTAAGTTCGCAAACTTTGTTGCAACGATGTTGCTAAACTTTTTTGATATCAGAGGTTTTATTCATTATAAATTTGTACCAACTGGACAGTTAACCAAGTTTACTGCTTGGAAGTGCTGAAAGGGCTGCATGAAAAATTTAGACGACCTGAACTTTTCACCAACCATTCATGGCTTTTGCATCACGACAAATGATCAGCTCACATGGTACTGTCTGTGAGGGAGTTTGTAGCCAGTAAACAAATAACTGTATTGGAACACCCTCCCTACTCACCTGATCTGGACCACAGTGACTTCTTTCTTTACCCGAAGATAAAGGAAATGTTGAAAGAAAAACATTTTAATGTCATTCAGGACATCAAGGTAATACGACGACAGCTCTGAAGGCCATTCCAGAAAAAGATTTCCAAAATTGCTTAGAAGGGTGTATAGCTTCCCCAGGGGAGTACTTTGAAGGTGACCATAGTGATATTCAGCAATGAGGTATGTAGCACTTTTTATAGGATGAGTTTGCACACTTAATTGTCTGATTTCGTATGTACTGTGTACCTAGCACTGTACTTAGAGATTCACAGCCACTGTCTTACAAAATTAATCCTCACAGCAACTATATGGACTATGTGCTATTATCGTCCTCACTTTACAGACTATGAAACTATCTATCCCAACCATATAGCTATATAATATAATAATTGTCACTTCTTTCAGTCATTCATCCTAATTTACTCTCTCTATTCAAATCCCAGCTGCACCAACTGTGTAAAACTTTGAAGGGTTGTAATTTCTTTGAAATTTCACAAATGTTAGAAGGCTTAAGTCACCTTTAAAATATTTGGGAAAGGCAGAATATTTGGTACATTGCCGACCACAGAGAAGGACTTAACACATGCTGACATGCTTTCCTTGCCTTCTAAAGAGGAATATACTCAGTCATTCTACGCACTTTTGGTTTCTTAGGCTATAACATCTCCTATCAGAATTTTCAAAAATTACCATAATCAACACAATGAATAACAATAATACATACTTTTTTGACGGAGTAACTGATTCAGTACTCTGTTCTGCCTGAAGCTTCCTGATTCTGCTCATATCTAAGGTAGAATTCAGCAAAAAGCAGACAACTCCCTGCCATCCATTGTACTGAAGTATTTAAATTCTCTGAGCCGGTTGGGACTGTGACCCAGAAACCAATTCTACTCCCTCTTCATTCTCTAGAGCTTTTGTAGTTGCTTTCGAAAAGACCTATCTATATCACTAGCAGACTGTTTTGAAATCATCTGTGAAAAGGATTGTAGCATTTCTGAAATAGAAAGAGGATGTGGAGAAAACTGGGGCCTAATGATTTAAATTCATTTATAGCTTTTTAAAAAAAATTAGCTTATGCTCAAATAAGAAGGGAGGAAAGCAAAATATTCCAGGTAGCCACTAGTTTATTTCCCCGAAAATAAGACCTAACCAGAAAATAAGCCCCAGCATGATTTTTTCAGAATGCTCGTAATATAAGCCCTACCCCCAAAATAAGTCCCAGTTAAGATCTTAGGCTAGATCGATGCATTTAATAAGTCCATTGCAACACATGACGGACGTACTCAATTGTAATTAACATATAATTAAATATAAATAAATAATATTATTGACATTAATACTTAAAATAAATGATAATGTAAATTATAATTAAGTATTTGTAAATACCCAAGCGGGCACCTTTGGACAAGAGGTAAACGCCTATGTAAAAAGATGAACTCTAAACTAATTGCCAAATGACCAACTGGAGTACAGACACAACGCACGAATAATGTGTGCAGTTGATAACGAATGGACATGGTTGTGTTTAAGATGAATCTTCATAATTCAATATGTCGTGTGTTGTAATGGACGTACTTAATGCACTCGTATGAAATAAAGAAACGTTTTCTGAATTTTGGTGCCTGCAATTTTTCTTTGCTTTTATGTGGATCATCATTCTTAACTATCATCATTTTTGTTGCCACTCATGTCTTAAGTGTTCAATTAACACTTGATTTAATGTTAGATTTAAAAGGAATACTATTTTGACCCCCAGACAAGATGAGTGCAAAAAGAAAGAGCTATTCCATTGAGTACAAGAAAGGAATCATGGAGGACTTCCGGGGAAAGAATCTGACGACTTTCTGCAAAGAGAAGAAGTTGGATCTCCGAATGGTCTGAAAATGGCGAGCAGAGTACGATAACCTCAGTCAACAGGTGGAGGAGGGAAATGCTAAGAAGTGCAAGTGTGGATCAGGTCAGCAACCATTATTTCCTGAGCTGGAAGACATCATCTGTGAATGGATTGGTGACAGGAGAGCAAACGCTTTGGTTGCGCGCAAGGCTCATATTCAAGCATTTGCCCTTGCAATGGCACCACAGTTAGAAATATCCCCAGAAGAATTCAAAGCATCCCAACACTGGCTGGATGGCTTCCTTCAGCGATATGAACTGTCTCTAAGATCGACAACACTGTTCAAGCTGGAAGAGACTGAAGTTATTAAACGTGCACTTGCATTCAAGTTCTTTGTTGATCGCATCGACTTTTCTAAATACCAGCTCTCCAACATGATTGCTATGGATGAAACTGCAGTGTTTATGGGCCGAGGATCTCAAATGACAATTGATCAGAGAGGTGCCTTGTCAATCTACATTCCCTCCACTGGTTACAAAATTGCGCGCGTTACCTGTATTTTGGCAATTTGTCTGGATGGAAAGAAAGCCCCACCTCTAATCATCACTAAGGGCAAGAAAGATAAGCTTGAACATGTTTCAGGCATTTATGTTCTGGAAACTGGAAAAGCCTGGTGCACACAATCAGTTATAAGGAAGCGGGTCGATTTAATGCTGCCACTTGGTTTGCGAGGTGGCCAAAGAGGTCTGCTAGTCTGGGATTCAGCCAGCACTCACCATGATAAAGACATGAAGAACTTCCTTACAGAGAGTAGAATAGATCAAATAGTGATTCCCTCAGGAATGAGTGCCTACATGGAAATCAATGACTACATTGAAAATAGAATGGAGAGAAATCAGCGTTTAAACTTTGTGAAGCCTATCCTGCAAGAGGTCGTGACTTGGGTGAAGAACTCATGGTATAAAAATCACTGACAGCTGTGTTGCCAATGCACTACGAGCAAGCTACATGGACAAGAAACGTTCATTTAAGGAGAGCTCTGGATATGAGAGATTAGGGCCAATGGTTCTACAGGAAATGGAGTCACAAAAAATGCAAGACAGAATTCCGGGTTTGGAGAGTTATGACGATGTTCCAGAAGAAAATGACATGACTTTGAATAAATGTAGATTTTTGTACATGAAAAAATAAGACATTCTCTGAAAATAAGCCTTCATGCATCTTTTGGAGCAAAAATTAATATAAGACCCAGTCTTATTTTCGGGGAAATACGGTATGTTGTGAGTTGCTATGTTTTATTAATCCTGGTAGTCCCCCAACACCTACCACAATGCTTAACACAGGAACACTCAGTCAAAAGGATGCTTGCAGAGGCGGTACAGCAGTTAGAGCAGTGAATGGAATTCCATTGTTCTGTATCACAATCCCTGCTCACTGATCATCATTCAGAATGACTTTGGAGGTATTACTTTAATTTCCTGAGTTTCATTTTGTATACACTAAAAAAACTACTTGCTTTTATGCCCTGCATGTTTTGAGAGTGTCAAAGTGTTATGAAGACCAAGTTTTATTGTCAATTATGTTTGTGTTCAATTTTAATCAAAAGCTTGTTCAGTCAGTTCTTTTCAAATAGACACATACCCTATTTCAATCTTCTGATTTTTCCATGAATGGTTGAGGTGGCAATATAACTCCTGTTAGCTGTTTATTGGCAGTCTGATTTCCTTAGACAGCAGGGACTGAATTATAGGGGATGTAAGTGTAAGAAATATAATCAAATAAAAAATAAAGACCTGATTTACATACAAACTTAAATGTGGCATAGATTTTACAATCACTTGGCGGGCTAAAATAAAATAAAGGGAAATGTACCTTTGTTAATCTATAGAGGCAATGCATGAAAAGCTAAGAAATCGCGGTATTTATAGTAGTTTCAAACTTAAGATTATAAAAACGAAAACTAAACTGCAAGATAAGACTTAGTATGGTAATTAAACTTTGAGGATTCATTTAATTGAATGAACACAAAGTATGCCATAGAGGTGAAATCACAAGTTATAAAGAGTGGAGGAAAAGTGAAATAGACTAGACAGCTTTCAAATTTCACAGAAGCCAGAAAGAATAGAGTAAAATGGAATTTCAAATGTGGCCTGGAAAGTCTTCAAAGGCTGATAGGATATTTTATGTGGGCTTATATACTATAAATCTATTCATAGGATATCTCTATCCTAATAAAATCCGTTCATCATCCTATTTTGTGGCTTGAGAAAGAATACATCAGTCAGGCTTGAGACACGCATGTACCTCTAAAACTTGGCAGTGTTTTTAACTCCATTTAAAAAACAAGAGGATCAAACTACAGCATGATGATTATAGTAATACTGTACTGTATATTTGAAATTTTCTGAAAGTAGATCTTAAATATTCTCCCTATGCACACAAAAATGGTAATTATATGAGGTATTGGATGTGTTAATTAACCTGCTGTGGTAATCATTTCACAATGTATGCGTGTATTAAATCATAACATTGTACACCTATAAAGAATCACATTTTACAACTTAAATATATACAATTTTTGTTTTTCAATCATGCTTCAATAAAGCTGTGAGAACAAACAAACAAAAAAACACAGGACTAAGAAAGATGAAGATTATTTTTCCTTAAAGGAAAATCAATGTTTATTTTAGAAGTAAGATAATGGAGATCGGGCAGGTGAAAGAAAAAAGAAGGTATTTTAACAAAAGAGTTGAGTATTAACTGATAATGAAAAGAGGTGATAAAATTAAGGATCTTGAAGTTTATGGGGGATTACCCAGGTCCTAAATGCTATCACAGTCAAAGAGAGAGGCTGTGGGTGATTATCCACAAATATAGTGGAGAAGGCAGTGGTGAAAAGAAGTAAAAGGGATGTGATCACAAGCTCAGGAATGCTGATGGCTATGGAAACTGGAAGAGGCAACTAATGAAACCTTTAAAGTCTTGCATTTAAGGGTCTCTTTATGTTTCATATATATATATATATATATATATATATATATATATATATATATATATATAATGTCAGGGGCTTTAAATGTCCAGGGGCTTTATTTCTATTTAGTTTGAGAATAGAAAAAAATACCTCTAAATGTAATTTTAAATTTAAATGTAAATGAACATGAAAGTCTCCATCTTCCAGGAAGTGGAAGTCACCAGAGTCTGCTTTTAACAAAATGCGCTGCCATTTTTCCTCCCAAACAACATGTAATTCACATGTGAGCTCATTTCTACATGCCTAGTTATATGTGTTATATACTGTTACCCAACGGCAGGTATCTAGTTTGCAACACTACTCATGCATTTTAATGGTCTGGGCTACTTAAAGACATGTGTGCTCTGCATTTTGTTTTCAATTTAATGCTCATTAAAAGATAGAAAACAATGGGTTAACAAAACTGTTCCTCTTCAAAATAAAGCTTTGAAAAGGAGAGCATGTACATTTGCTCCAACAAGTAACAACTTCGAAATTAAAAAAAAAAAAAGATGAGATTTATTTTTTCAAAATAAATGTCGTCGAGTGCAGCATTCTTATAAGAAATTTGGAACAGAGTTTTAAAAAATACAAAACATAATAACCCCAGTGCTGCAATCGCACCTCTCTGAGTTATCTACTGATGTATTTTATTCACTTATTTCTGTGTGGTGAGTCTCACTGGAGGAAAGGAACCCAAGTTATGGAGTTAGCAAATGCCATTTGTCCTCAGGGTACATTTCTGGATGCTGTGTACTCTAGTTCCCCTCACCCCCTTTAGGACCTGCCTCAAGCATTTTAATCAAAATAATATTTTAAACATCCTCTCTAGAACACTGTTCATTCAAACTCCGTTTAATCAGGTGAGAGTCACCTGCCTGAGACTCTAAGCAGCTGATAGTCCTTCCCAGTGAATTTTCTCACTCCTTGGGAGTACTCAGTTTCAACTACTGCCAGATTATATTTCTCCTCGCCCCCGCTGCGGCCCTTCCCATCCTCGTTAGCCGTAGGAATAGACGATCAGCCCAGGGTGGGGGCCATCGCCCGGGGACCCCTCCCCTCTCCAGCACCAGAGACAAGTCGCTCTCGCAGCTCCGGAGCCGCTGAGCGGAATAATCTTATCAGCTCTCTCCTAGGCCACCGGTGACATCACTCGCGAAGCTGATTCCCGGCTCCCCGTTCCTGGTTTCAAGAAGCGTTTGGTGGGTTAATCGGTTTGTCCATCGCTAGAAAGGGCTCATCGCCAGCTCGGTACAGGGCCGGTCACCGAGGAGCGACAGGACCCGCGGAGAAGGGAGAGTGAGGCAGCGAGAGAAAGAGGAACCTAACAGGTTACAACGTGAAATTCAGCCGGCGCACTACTTGCTGCCTCTGTTGCCCGCGCTGGCCCTTCAGCACCAGGTGAGTCCAGGAGCATGAGGCACCTGAGGAAAGGAGCGCGGCAGGTGAGAGGTTGGTCCTCCTGAAGGCGCCCCGACCAGTGGGGGCAAAGGACTCACAGTTCAGCTCTATGCATCACCTCCCTTCGTTAGAGGGCTTCTACGATTAGGATTCTGGTCTACTGCTGCAGCCAAGTCCTTTTGGAGGAAGTCTCAGTACTGCTTCCTGTGCAGAAACAAAGGATTTTTCTTACCGTAGGCAACATGCTTCAATACAGCCCTAATAGCAAGCATGCAGTCAACGGGAAATAGACCGAAGAAGTGAATAGACTCTAGATACAAGGAAGAAATCGTTACCAGGGAAAGTCCCTACAAAGGCCTTCCAATGCAAGTTTCGTATTTTAGGGTATAGGGAGCCCTGGGAAGCAGGTAGGTTCTAGAATACCTGAAACCTTGCACACACACACACACACACACACACAAAAAAAAAAAAAAAAAAGAAAGAAAGAAAGAAAGAAAGAAAGAAAGAAAGAAAGAAAGAAAGAAAGAAAAGAAAAAAAGAAAGAAAAAGAAAAAAGAAAAAAACAAAAAGAAAACAGAAAAGTCCCTGGATCCTTGAGAAGACCTGTTTTAACTTTTGGGGGAGGCTAAGTGGTTGGTGAGAGACTGCATGCATTTTTATTTGTGTGTCCTCTGAGCTGAGCTAAACAAATAGCAAACAAGGCCACTTATAATTAGAAACACACTGAGTACTGATGTTCTCTCACTGATTTCAGATGGGACTTTTTAAAGGATATATGCATACATATGTGTGTGTGTGTGTGTGTGTGTGTGTGTGTGTATGTGTGTGTATATATGTATGTGTGTATATGTATATACACACACACAGACACACACACATTTTAAGTATATAGCCCAATGAGTTTGGGCAACTCTATGTAAATTAAGATACAAAATATTTACACACTCCAGAAATTCACAGAATGCCCCATTTCAGGCAACACCCCCACAAAAGTAAAGACTTATTTCTAACACCATAGATTGTGTGTTCTTTAAATTTTTATAAATGGAATCATGCACTATATTCCCCTTCATGTCCAGCTTCTTTCATTTAGTAAAAACTCTTAGAGTCACCCATGTTTTTTGCTCCTTTTAGTGCTGAGTGATATTCCATTGTGTGAATAAACCACCATTCGTTTTGTTTTACTTGTTCATGGGCATTTGAATTGTTTCCAGTCATTGCCTTTTACAAAATAAAATTGTCAAGTACATTCTTGTACATATATAATTGGAACTGCTGCATTATAAAATAAGCATAGTTTAACATTACGAAACACAGGCCTCCTGTTTTTGAAAGTGTTTGAACCCTTTTTTACTCTGACCAGCAAGGTGTGAGCGACCTGCACATCTTCGATAATGCTTGGTATTTCAATCGGTTTTTTTTTTGGTTTTGTTTTTTTCAATTACAGTCGTCAGTCAATATTATTTTATAATTTTGTTAGACATTCATATAATTTATGAAGTAATCCCCCTGATAAATCTAGTACCCATTTGGAACCATATATAGTTATAACAATTATTATTGACTATTTGTCCTATGCTGTATTTACTGTATCCCAGTGACTATTTTCTAACTACCAATTTGTACTTCTTAATCCCGCCCCCTTTTTCACCCATCCCTTCAAATCCTTCCCTTCTGGGCTGCACCCCCTGAAACTAAAAGATTGAAAATGGCAACTGGACTTGGAGATGACTGCGCCCTCCACAACTAGATCGAAGGACAATGACTTAGAGCTTATGGGCACTGGAGAAACACCCTGTTCCCCATTATTCCCCAATAAAGTTTTTTTAAAAATTGAGAGAGAAAAAAAAAAAAAGTCATCCCCCTGACTAATCCAGCACCCAACTGGCACTATACATAGTTCAGAAAAATATCACATATTGAGTAATGTATCAAGAACCTCAACCTCTCATCCTCCAAATTTGTAAAGAATCATGGTAATCATGGACACTGCTTTACAGAGACCTTAGGTTAAAAGTCTTGAGCTAGAAAATCTCCTGCTGGGTGACCACTGGTGAGCTAAGCAGTTTTACCAGCAGGACAATGCACTTGTCATTACCGCTGCAACAATTCTTGTAAACAGTTCTTTCTTATTAACTATTATGCACAGTAACTGGCCTGCTTATTTACTATATGCACAAAAGAACTGTTGAAGGAAAGGGAGAACAGAAGAAGGAATAGGAGGAAGAGAAAGATATAACTCTAGCCACTTTGTACCTAGTGTTACTCACTAAAAACTGTTTTTTGCTAATGTTCTGTCATTGACATTTTTGTGGCTACAGTTTATGCCTCAGCAATTTTTAGAGCATCCATTAGCATTTTTTTCTGTTATGAATATTTTAAAACAAATTTGAGCAAGATATTTTTTGTAAGTCCATAATTATCTCGTGCTAACAGATACACATTAAAAATAAACTAAATTAAGAGAAATATAATAATCATTATATAGGGAACAATTTCTACCAAAGAGCACCTAGGACCTGCCAGATTCCCTCCTATTTCTTGTTTTTTGTAAGAGTGTATCAGAGTATGGGGTGTGTACTCATATGCATCTTTGAATTGGGACTCCTCACCATCCCATGTGGACCACAACCTTGTTGAGAACTCACGCTTGAACCAACTGAGCCATCCGGCCACCCCACGAGGTGCTCAGTGGCAGCTCGATGTCTTCAATCTAGTTGTGGAGGGCGCAGCTCACCGGCCCATGTGAGAATCAAACCAGCAACCCTGTTGTTCAGAGCTCGCACTCTAACCAACCGAGCCATCTGGCCTCCCCGGATTACTTCTTAAATTATATAAATGTCTAACTACTATGCTCTACACCTGACATTAATATAAAATAATATTGAATGTCAAAAATATTAATTAAAAATTATTTCATATTTTTCATTTGGTAGGTGAAAAGTTTAGCATTGTTTTTTTTAAAAAATGTGTTTACTGCAATTAGAAAAGTTATGGTCCTTATATAGTAATATTGTAACTACAGGGATTAAAGCTCTTAATTTATGAAATTTGACATAATTTTCTGGTTGTGCCCGTTCTGACCTTTTCCATAGCAACTTTAGTAGCTGATGCACTATTGCACTGATTTGTCCATCTATAGTAAACATGCATTCGGGCCCCCATTACAATTTCTTTGTTGTCCTGCAGGAAAGCTCACTATTCAGGCTTCAGCAGAAGAAAAGCATTTTGCTTTTATAAACTGGCAAATGCCACAGAGATAAAGAAAGCTATTTGATTTTGACAATTGGTTCTTCCTCTCAGGAGACAGCAGGTAAACTCAGTAAAATGAAGTTTAATGACATGAATAAAGTAACCAATATAGAAACTCGTTTAAGGTATGCACAGATAACTGTGCATACCTCAAAGAAAGTAAACAGGGCTCAGTTGAATTGATGCAGCATAGAATGACTGTACTTTTTAAAAAACTTCATTCTGTAGAAGTATTACGTCGCTATGACAAAGCAGCCAATAATTTATTTCAGAAGGAAAGAGTTTAGATATTAAAAGAAAAAGTGTTACATGAAGTGTTCTTTAGTTCCTGATGAAAAATGATCCGTGGGGTGCTTGAGAAGGCTTGGGTTTTATTCTGGTAAACTTTTTGTTCCTTTAAGCTGTGGTTCTACTATTGGTTCCTTTGAATTAAGTTTTAAATGATGTGGTAAGGGGAGAGACATCACAGGGAAGGAGTGAAAGTCTACCAATTTTGGTGATTTTCTGCATCAAGCATATATGAGTACTGTAAGCGGATGTTTGGGTAGAGTCTTCCCAACAGGAGTCAATTTATTTGTCTGTCCTGGGACCTCTGATCTTTAGCACTCATACCACATGTTTATTTTATTATATTGTAAGGAAATGTTATATGGTGGTGATGCCCCAGACTCCTCTTTTTCTGGCTCTTAATCTAATCTTAGTGTCCAGCAAGTAAATTGTGGTGTTGGAAATCATTCCAATTTTATGTCTCTGAAATACTCTCCAGGAAATTTGAGCTAGTTTTCCCTATGTCTGTTCACAAAGTGAGGCTTCCACACCCACTTCATGTGCCTCTCTACACAGTCATTATTTATGATCAGTTTTATACCATTCTGAAGAGTCAGATTATAGAAATGTATTTTTCCCATATTTAGATGATATTAATATGCCAGTAAGGTTTTTTGCTTTGTTTTGTTTACTTTTCTGGAAAAGAATGTTCAAAATGTTCCTAGGAATATACATTTTCTCTTTGCCTCTAATCTGTCGTCTCTGACTACTGAAATGTGGGAAATATTATTTTGTTTTGTGTTTTCTTAAGAAGAAAAATAGAAGCAAATTAGGTTTCACATAATAACTTGCTTTGAGTAGCTAGTAGCTAGTCCAGTGCTTTGTTTTGTTTTTGTCTTTCAATGGATGAAAATATAAGGTTTTAATAAATGGTTTTTAATTTTCCTGGAAAAATCTGACATAGAAGAATGTGCAGTGAGAGAAAAACATAGAAATACCTTGCTTTCCCTGATGTCATTGATGACATCATTTCATCATCAGTTTCCCTTTCTTTAAGGTGTGTCAAATATCATATCATGATATTGTGACATATATCATCTTATGTCAGAAAATATGGACTTTGGCATGGCTGTTAATATGTTTTATGAAGTTAATTCTAGAAACTAACTCTTTATCCCGTGTTTATGTTAAATTGTTGAGTGTTTTTCCATTTTTCTGAAACAAAAATCAGATATATGCACCCAATCATGTGACCTGAAGTTATACATATAACTCTAGATGATGTTAATTGTACCTATAAGCAAATCTCAGACATGTGGAGTAAGTGGAGGTTCCTCAATGAGGCAGAAAGTCTTTGAGGGCAGGATCTAAGTGTCAGCATTTTTAATGCCCAGCATGAATCATTTTCAAGAGTCTAGCACATGGGCTAAATACGTATTTATTTGAGAAAGCAATCAGATTTTCTGTGTTCTCAGATTACCTCTGAACACAGTCCTTACTCCTAGGATGCTGTGCCTTTTGCTGTTTATGTAATACGTTGAGAGAAGGTGATCAGTGCAATAGAGTCCCTTTAGACCTATGGTTATACTTTTGACAATAAGAAGCCCATTGAGTTTTTCATCGTACTTCTAGTTTTAGTCTTATGCACATAATTAATTTTCAAACAAATTTTACATAGTATATCTATTCTAGATTTCTGACCTCAAGAAGTAAACAAACACATTTTTCAAAAGTCCTCTGCCCATTGATAATTATCGCACCTAAGAATCACTTCATTTATCTTCACCATATTCTATCTAATCTTTTTATCTCTATTTCCTTCTGTGTCAAACACACACACACACACACACAAACACACACACATCTCATCCACATTCAAGTTCAGACTATTATTCCTACCTTATTTTCTTCATATAATAATTTTAATCTGAAGCGTCTTTCCTGCCCTTCTCTACCCAATTTATATCTTTCTTTCAAGTCAGATCATCATATTATATCTAAGAAGTCTTTTCCTGACCAGCTTTCAGTCAGCATCAGTTGTAGAGTGAATTTATCATATGTTTGCATGTGTATTGCCTTCTATTTATTCTTATATTTGCTCTTCAGTTTAAGAAATAGAATTCTAGTCTGTAGTATATGTTCCAGTAAACTATACCTTATATTATTTAGCCTCCATAAATATAGGCCTCTAGGCAATTAGTTCTTTCTTTTAAAAGAAATATTTTGTTTCCAGAATACCAAGTTATATATCCTCACTTGACATTTTTTTGAAAACGCAGAGAAGAACTAAGACAAAAATTAAAACCGCCTGTTAATCCTGGGACTTTAATGCTATTGACATTTTGTTTGAACCTATTCATAATAATGGGATCAATATATGATAAATGATTTTTGATTGGATCAGTTCACTTAAGCTGTAAATGCTGTCAGCCTCAAAAATAAAATAGCCATTTATTTTACCAGCAAATTGAGTTCATTTGTCAATAGTATAGAATTGCAATTCAGAACAAGCAAGCTATGGCCAACCGTAGGCAAGTCCAAAGAAAAACAAAGGGAAGGGTAGATTTTTATGAGGTTTTAGGAGGAAACTAGGAAGGGTTGTTTTGAAGAAACAATAATTGGAGAACAAGAGTTTGAGATTGTGGAGGTTTTCGTTGGCTCCAAGCTGTAGTTAGTGCTTTGTTGCTGGGGAGGGAGGGATCTGCCTTCCTTTTCTTAAGAATAAGAGATAAAATTCCTACTTGAAAAATGGCCTCCTTGTTGAAATAACTCTTATCTTCCTTCTTCCTACTGGTAATGTCAGCTGTGACTGAGTGGTGAGTGAGAGCTCCCTCTTCAGGGCTTCCTGACTCCGTTTTAAATGAGGTTTTCTTTCTTTCTTTTTTTTTTTTTTCCACAATGCCTGGATATAAATCAAGCTCTGAATTTAGATTAATTCTAAAAACTGTTCTGTTAGTTTCTAAATTGTGTAGTTCACATTTAACAATCCATTACAATGCAGATTTTGGTAATATTATTTAACCTAACACATTAGCACATTTAGATTGCTTATTTTGTTTCAATTAAGGATCCTGGCAATTAGATGGGTCAAGTAAATGAGTCAAAGGATATAACTTACTACAATCATGTTAGATCCTGAAAGTGCTTCAGGAGTTTAGTTGGCTTAGTTACATCGTTTTCTGCCAAGTGATAGAGAATTTTAATTGCTACTTTTTTTTAGGAAAACAAATGTAATAAAGAATATTTCAAAATAAAAAGATAGTTTTCATAGGCTGCACATTGTAATTCAAATGGTTAACTGTTGGCCTCTTACACTGACCACACAATGGAATGCAATAAGACCGAATTACAGGTATGGCCCAACTTGAAGGATGATGTATGTCCTGTTGAGAATTCAAGCTTTGTTGAAATAGGCTGGCAACAGAGCTTCCCTGTACAGACAGGACCTCTTTGATAGAAAGATTCTACCTTATGCACTATTGTGACGTCTAGTTAAAAGTTTAATAGTTTTTTTTTTATTTGTTTGTTTCAATTCAGAGGTTGAATCATTTATATAGACTAAGTAACTAAAGATGAAATGATAATTAATGCTTTTCCTGAGATCCACTATACACAGTAATAATGGCACCTTTATTGAACAGAAAATAGCATAGTTTATACTTTATTCCATTAACTGCTTCATGTTCATTAGTTCAGCATCCAGAGAGGAAACAAACTTTCAACTGATACCAACCACGGTTCTAAAATTAAATCAATCCACCATCTTAATTATGAACTATCAAAAAAGCAATTTTTCAGATTCAAATGATAAGCAGCAACAGGTTAGGCTTGTGAAAAGAATATAAAAGTTCTGGCCTCAGTTATTTCATATAAATATATTCTTTGTTAATTTGCAGAACCAAAAAGGACACATTTCACCCTTTTATGTTATTCCAATGTTATGGTCACATAGACTATTCAGTTTTAAGCATTTGAATCTAAATAAACTACAGTTTATAAAGCTTATGGAATCAGTTATAAGTCATGGGACAGGGACAATTAAGGAGACCTTGAAAAAAACTGCAGAATCTTCTCCTTGTCTTTGCTAAAGTGGAAAAATCCATCTCTTCACTTTCAAGATTTTTATGTGAAGCCACCAATGAATAATAATCTCTGTTTCAGGAAAAGAGTCCAAAAGTCTTGTTAAATCAAACTCACCCTTGATTTGAAAGAGGCAATTATGATGATGTCATTCCCTAACTTATCTTAAATAAATGTTGAATTTGAAGGAACCATAAAAATTAATGAGCTCATACAGATTAACAGCAGCTGCAATTACCAGCAAGGACATCCCCTCCATTCTTCACCACCTAGATGATGTTCATTCTCCATAGAGTAATTCAAAAAATATTTTCATTTCTTTGTACTTTACCTAGTCATTAAAATTATATGCTTTATAATATTATAGCAGATGACTTCTGTAGTAGATGAAAAAACAAAGGCATAGGTAGGTGATAGATAGATAAATGGATAGGTAGATAAAGTTGCTAGATGAAGTTCATAAAATTGTGTTTAAAAATTACGGGGACCCTACAAAGACAAAAACCTTTCCAATTATATAATTCCAACTCTCATGCACCTAAAATTGTTATTGTCTTATTGATAAACTTTAGAATCACTTTCCTTAAAATACGGTGCTATATGTATAATCTGGGCTTTTAAATTTAATATCCAGAGCTATTCTAATGTGGAAAGTTTAGTGAATATTACAATAGTATCTTAAGGTTGAGTTTGGCTTTTCTTTTCTCTTTTTTTCTTAGTTTCAGGTATACAAAACAACATAGTGATTAGAGATTTACACACCTCACAAAGTGATAACCCCCCTAAGTCTACTACCCATCTGACACCATATGTAGCTATTACAACACCATTGACTATGTTCCCTATACTGTAGTTTACATTCTGTGACTATATATATATATATATATATATATATATATGCATATATATATATGCATATATATATATGCATATATATATATATATATGCATATATAGTGCGTATATATATAAATTATAGTTGACATGAAGTATTATTATTTTATATTAGTTTCAGGTGTACAGCACAGTGGTGGTGAGGCATTTATATAATTTATGAAGTAGTCCCCTGATAAACCTAGTAGTCATCTGACACTATATATAGTTTTTACAATATTATTGACTATATTTCCCATACTGTATTTCACATCCTTATGACTATTTTGTACATCATAATCCCTTCACCTTTCTCATTCATCACTATCCCCCCACCGCTGTGTTTCCTTTTTGATTTTCAAGCATTCAAACATCACAAACACACACACACACATATACACACATTGGTCTGTTGCGTTTATTGTTTCACATTTATTTACCCTTTAGATTTTTGAGTTTTATTTTTCTTTTCAATTACTCAGATTCCATTTAATATACAAATTAAATAAACATGCACATATGTACATATGTACATGCATGAATATTTATAATTTGGAAAAATAGCAATAGAAAATAAGGATCACAAAAAGAAGGAGAGAGAAATATTCTTGAAGGCTAAAGTGATTAAATATTAAATTTATTTCTGAAAATTTTTGTAGACAGAAATATTCAGTAGGCTAATAAATAATTTAGTATAATTATCAAACAAGGCATATTGATTTCTACAGAGAAAAGATGTTTTGCACGGCTTTAAATTGTAAAACATTTATTTTGTACGTCTGTCTGTAGTCAGTGTTGAGCAACATGTTGGGTAATGTCATTAGGAAAGAATTAAAATATGGAAGTGACTATTTCTTTGGATAACCTTAGGTCACATAGACCATTGGAAGGCTGATCAACTGAATTTCTAAACTTCCCGTTAGACATTTCCCACCACGTAAATCTTTATTACATGAAGATTGACCTTGGCTCATCAATATGTTTGTGCTAAGCTCAGAAACAAGTCAATGTGTTGACTGTTTCAGTGTTACAAGTTCGGATACAATCAAATTGTTGGCCTTACAATAATGTAGTTAATGAATGCTATTGACAAATACAAACTACTTTCTAAAATAAAAATATTGAGTATTTCTCGAAAAGACCCTTACATATATATATGTAAAAATCTTTTAATCATAATTTTAAATTGAGTATTTTACTTATTTTTTTGGAATGTGATTTTAAAACATGTCTAAACTCTTATAGTGGGTTGGTTCCAAAATAGCTATTTTATTAGGGATATGTTTTGTTTGAACCAAACATGTATATATTGAAATTACAGATATATTTATAATGATAAGGAGAGAGTGGGTATTAAAAATAAAGATCATTTTATTTTTTTCCTTAAGGAATGCTTCTCTCCTTATTGAGTCAGCATATTTTCTAAGGCAAAAACTCACCAAATAAGTTTTCTTCCTTATATAGGTAGAATCAACCTCACTTTTCAGTTTACACTTTGAAACTTTATTTTGCTGCCTTGTTTCATTTTAAATAAGCCAAGCTGTGTTAGATAAAGGAAATATCATGTTGAGCTACCTATGTGCTTGTGTTCCTCAAGAGTAATTATTTGTACTTATCACAAATATGCTAATATAGCTTTTGTTGTTGTTTATTTCTTCACAATTCTGCCATAAAATGTAGCAAATGGTCTTCCACATTTCTATCATGCTTTAAAATTATTATATATTTTATGTATTCTTATAGAAGAATTGGTCAAAGATATGAATAGAAAATTCATGGAAGACTATAATAAAAAGAAATTAAATATTTAAAAATATTCTTAACCCTCCTGATAATGCATGAAGTACAAATAAAAGCAATAGTGTTTCTTTTCTCATATAAAAAAACTTGCTAATTAAAAAACGAAAAATAGTGCTGATCCATTAAGTGGTCACAAGGAAACTCATACAGAGTTTATACATACAGAAGGGAAATACTATAATAATTCTACTTTTGCAATTTATTCCATATGAATATGTTCATGAAAGAGAATTTATATAAAATATTCTAATATCTGGAACACCGAAAAGAATACAAAACAAGTTAACAGTATTTTCCATCTCAGAAAAGTTATTACATTTATTACTACCATAGATAGACCTAACACCAAAGAACCAATCTATCAAATAGTGCCAAAAGTGTAAATACATAGAAAGCTTATCATTCCATTGGTAAGCATGAAATTACGTTGTAACTACAGACTATGAAAGTGTTTGCTAAAAACTAAATATACCTTTGTTTTATTCTCAAATTGGAATGACTGTGTCTAACTGTACATGTCTTCTGGTAACAGATGTTCCAGACCCTTGAGGATCACCCTAAGTGTAGTTGGAAGCATGCAAAGGTGGTTCACCATTTTATATGGAAAACAGACCCAGGCATAGACACAACAGAAATAGCAGTATTTCTGTGAACCTTTTCTATTTTATATTAAAGCAGACTTTGAATGACACCAATTATAGGACTGTTTCTAAAAATTAATGGCAGTTTTATGTGCATCAGTTAGGAAGTTCAGAATAATAAAAAGAAATAAAATTGCAGCTACTCAGAAAAGAGATATTAGGAGAAGAAATCATAGCACTGGTTCAGAAAATCCTATGGATTACTATTCTGAATGATTGAACTTCTAAAATTGTGTCTGTGTGACTTTTTTAACATTCAAACTATTATATGAAATCTTTCCAATGGGTTTATGGATACTTATGAATCAATTTTATTGCTTTGATGTGCAATATATCAGTCTCATTACACTGACTCACATGTGGTGTATCTCCTGTTAAAAAATCCTATAAAATCACTCTGGAGGAAATAATTTAAAAATAGAAGCTGCATACATTCTGTTTTTAAAATATAAATCAAAATTATTCTTAGGCTGTTTCATTGAAGAATACTTTTGGGGTTTCATTTTATGTTATTTTAAAACATTTTACCTTGAGCTGAAAACATTGAGCTAAAAAATCCATTATTCATATTCTTTTGGAATTAGATTAACAGAATTATTAGAGAACTAATTTTACTAAATAGATAAAATTAAGTAGTGAAAACTACTTAATTAGAGCAAAGTATTTAGATACAAAACTGTTCGAATTCATTGTTGTCCAACTTCATACCCATTATTGAGTCATCTGTATGGTATCCAAATGTCCACTAAGCCTCTATCTAAAACTTCTGGAGAGTTCTAAAATAGTAAGTTGAGTTTTTAATCAGCTACAACAAACTCTCCTATACCTTTCATTAATTTATTCTAATTTTGTCTTCTGGAACAAGACAAACACTACCTTACTTCCCATGTGACTTTTTAAACTATATATTCTTAACTGGTACATACATTGTTTTTTTCTTTATAGCAGCCCCAAAGAAATCTAAGTATTCATTAATACTTAAAACTCAGAGATCATTTGGTTATCACCCAGTGGAAAAAAACTGAACAATAAATTGAAGTTTCCTATCACGTCATTGACTCTTGAGTTTTTGAATATAATTGTCCTTGGAAAGTCTATTTCCAATATTGCAATTTTAGTTTTTTTCTTATTTTATAATTGATACCAAGGAGTCAGATTTGGAACAAGTTTAAAATACAAGGGCAAGACTGTCCTCTATTGCTCTTTTCACATGGAATTCTAAGACTAGCTCCTCAGTTGTATTACCAATATGTGGCCGCACCTCCATTGCTTCTAAAAATATATACAAAGGAAAATTCAATTTTTTTTTTTTTATCAGTTGTATTTATTCTAGGAGTGACTTACTTGACAGGTGATGTCACACAACTACTGAGATTGGCTGACTTTGGGTCTCTCCCCACTTTAAGTCAAAGAAATCTGAAGTGTACATGAGTGGCTGTGGCAATTGTCACAGTACCAGAAGGTAAATTGAGACTTTTAGGCTCAAAGTAAGACGACACTTTTGAAAATGATAAATTGTATCTACATTTATGATATTGTAAATAAAGATAATTCTTGTAAAGAACAATGAGGTTCTTTACAAGAATTGTCTTGTAAAGAACAGTGATAAACACGTTTTTTATTGAAAAAAATTACAAAAAAAAAAAAAATAGAACTGGTGATAATGATAAAGCAAAAATGTTGACCTGACAACATGACATTTTATATCACTTTCATGGAGGATGAATCCAAAGGTTAAAAAGATTGCCTGTTGGATTCAAATATGCAATTGTGTGTATTTTTAAATGTTTCTAATTGAAAAGGGAAGATCAAGCTCACACACACACAAAATTATGTTTTTGTATTTTCTATTTAACCTGGTCAATCTTTCCTTTACCTTCTTGAACTATACATAATTCAAGTTATATAGTTATGATGATTACTTTTATGTTCTTGGTGATTAATTCTATCATCTCTATTATTCTGGGTCTGTTTCTATTGATTAAATTATGGATTGCCTGCTTCTTTGTATGCAGATACATGTTTATTGGATGACAGCCATTGTGAATTTTGCTTTCTCAGGTATTAGATATTTGTATATCCCTATAAATATCCTGAATCTTGTTCTGAGGCACAAGAAAGTGTTTGATCCTTTGGAGGCTTATTTCTAAAATCTGTTAAATGAGACCAGATCAGTTAGGAGTTTAGGACTAATATCGCCATTGCCATACTATTGAGCTAAAACTTTTCTGAGTACTCTACTTGATGTCCTATGAATCATGAGGTCTTTTTTTGTTTTGTTTTCTTTTTACATGGTGATCTTTTCTCAGCCCATGGCTCTCAGGTGACCTTTTTGCAGATCTTGAGTTCTTTCTGTGTAGCCAGCCCTCTCGTATGTGGAATCTTGTACAGAAAACTCTAACCAACTTGACTTCCTCATACACCCAGTTTTCCTTCCTCAACTCAGCAAGACCACTAGGCTCTACCTAGGTTTCCTCTACCACTGTGGCAGCCTGGTAATTATTCCAGCCAACAAACCAGGACAGTTGTGTGGCCTACCTCATTTGTTGCTTTGGGATCATTCTCTGCATGATTTTCAATATCTGAAAACCATTGTTTTATATTTTCGTTTATTTTCAACTGCTTCAAGTGGGAATGTAAATATAGTCCCTTTTACTTCGTCTTGAATGGGAGAGAAGGTATATTAATAGTGATTTGAAAATTTCTCCTTTGATCCTATTATGAAGCAATCATTTATTGAAATTACTTGGTTCTTTAGATTCTAGATAATTGCATTTTTACCACAGGAACTTTTGAGATTTCCTTTCTGCATATTGTTCGCATGTCTCTAACTTCTTCTGGCTTTAATTCATTGTGTATCTCTCCTCAGTTCCTGTTACTTTTTAATTCAGTCTGCAACAGCCACTCCATAATCCATAGGTAAAATATTAGGAGGACTTGACTTTACATAGTTGGTTATTCTGTCCCTCTAAATTGCTGCTGTTGTTTTTCTCCTGCTTTTTAACTTTGAATTCTATCACAGTTATTTCTTGTTACATTATGTTAACATTTCAATTATTTTTTCATGTTACTGTGGCAAAATAACAAAAAGTGTTATTATTTTAAGCCAGGGGTAGGCAGATTACCACCTAGGAGCCAAATCTGGCTTTCAACCTGTTTTTGTAAATCAAATTTTATTGGAACAGCCATGCTCATTTGTTTACATATTGCTCATGGCAGCCTTCATATTACAATGGCAACACTGAGTAGCTGTGACATAGCTCATACATCTAGGAAAGCCTAAAATATTTTCTTTCTGGCCCTTTACAGAAAATGTTTGCCAATCCTGTTTTAATCTTTAAGGAGTATGTTTGTGTGTGTGTGTGTGTGCACATGTGTATATTTAGTTTTTACATATCAAAGACAAAATTGTTTTGAGTGTTAAAATATCTGAATTAAAATTTCAGCTGTAAAGCTTATCAGCTATTTGATTTTGATCAAGTTACTGGACCTGTTTCAAACAGCCTGCATTCCTAATGGGAATATTTATACATGTAATACTTATAATTAGGAATAAATGATAAATTCTATAGAAAGTGCTTTGTTCATAGTACACATTTAATAGAGGCTTATTACCTCCATTATTAGAATGAATCACATAAAAAACAAAATAGTAAATATATACATTTCATTATCATCAGATTGAAAGTTGCCTTTTTTCATTTATGTCTCAGTGTCTGATGTAAATCTCTAATTTCTTAAATTCTTGTAAGAATCAAGTTACTCATTGAAAATCTTTAATAGGGGCCTGGTTTTAGACTAAGGCCTTTAGGAGAATTCAACCACTTACAACTCTGGTTACTATGCAGATTCTCCCTATAATTCCAGATGTGTTTTCTAGCAGAAATCTTTTTTCAAAAATCCTTTTGTTTAAAGGCAGTCTTCTCTCTCCTTTTTTGGTTTACAGGTTTATTTACCATTCCGTGTGTATTATTTTAGATACCCAGAGACATAAGTGAAAATGTCAGTTGTGAGCTGGGCTACAGTATATCCATGCCCAAGCCAATTTCTGTACGTTCCCCCACCTTTAGATTTTAAGTGCTACAAATCCATTTTCACATTTCAGTTATAGAAGAAGGCTATTTCCCTTAGTGGCAATTTCTCTCTATATTAGAAAAAATGAGCAAAACTGCCACAGTCATGAGTGTCCTTTAGCTCTTTTGGGGCTGAAAAGACCTTGAAAGTATTTCTCTCTACGGTTCTGAAGAAGAAAGATTTTGTGCAGACCACACAGGGAGCTGATTTTCTTCCTGGCATATTTGCTTTTTAGTGCATTGAAGACGAAGTTTAATGTTTGCTTTTCTTTGTAAATGTGACGCTACAGTGCTGATGGCTGGGGTTTAGTTTCTGTATCCAATCTGAAGTGCCAACAGGGAGAGCATGAAAAGCTAAACTGAGAATTGCAACTTCAGAACTGTAACAGCTATATACGATGTCAGAGGGGTAGCAGATTGGGGGAGGGGAGTCATCACTTTGTTAGGGATATAAATGTCTAACTAGTACATTGTTTTGTACACCTGAAACTAATAATAATTAAAAAATGACATTACATAATGATAAAGGAGTCAATTATCTAAGAGGATATAACAACTCTGAAAATGTAGGCACATGAAGAGAGAGCATCAAAATAAATAAAATAAAATAAAATAAAATAAAATAAAATAAAATAAAAAAGAATTGCAACTTCAGAAAACTGAAATAATTTGGGGAGGCAAAGGTTTAATTTCTACATGACTGCTTTATTTCCCCAACGTTCTAAAAATATGTATATGATACAGTGTCAGACATACCTTGTGAAATGTAGAATTAAAGGAAATGTTTTAAAATACACATTTATATTACTCATGTATTTGGATCCAAACTAAGAGAAAACAAGAAAATGAACAGTCTGATTTGTTTGGTTATGATATTGCAGCACATTAAATAATTTTTCTTATTTTGAAATGCCTGAGTTTCTTTGAAAACTTAAAAAAAAACACCTTATTTTATACAGTGTATATTTAACATTAAATGATAAAATGTGAAATTGTTTTGTGAAGAAATGTTATACTCTATACGGTGCAAATAACTTTAAAATAGTAATTTGGCATTTATTAAGAAAATTGTTTTCTTTTTAAGTGTTTCCCTTCCGTTTCAATTCAGCATATTCTTAAGTTCTTTGAAAATAAAATTTGATCCCTATTGTTTTCACTGAACTGCCAAAAAAATCTTTAAAGTTTGTTTCTTTAAAATATTTAATTAATTAACTCATCACTTGTTATTGATTTTATGAATGCCTGGGCGGTTATCTGGTTTTGCATACCAAAATGCTTATAAAACTCAGCCTTGGCTGTTCATTGCTTTTAATCAAGGACTATTAGATTCAGAATCTAAAACAATGTCTGTCAATAGGCTGGTATTTACCTTTTCTTGTATCTTGTCAGAAAATGACCAATAATAGCGAAGGTAGAAGACAGTGGCTCTGCATTTTAATTACTCATCAGTGTGAGTTGTCAACAAAATTAATATAATCCAACTGGAAATTAATAGAAAATGGTGTCTCAGAAAGGAAACTGGGACTCATGCTTCGTTAGCTAAAATACGTCTTGAATATCCTCTTCTTCAGTTCTGGCTGCTGAGTTTTAAGAAAAATAAAACCAAAGCTGAATCTATTCAGGACAGTGAGGGCATTTTGAAAAGCAGCTGAAGGAGGTGGACATGCCTACCTTGGAAAGAGTAATTGACAGGGAAAATGTTGTTGCCTTAGTCTCAAATACCTGGGGTGCCAAAAAATGTATACAAGTGGATACTTTGGTCAATGGTTGCTCAATCAGTAGTTTGCTGTAATCAGAAGTGTCTGGAGCTGATGGTAACCACTTTGAGCACCTCTAGTAATTGTAGAAGTCAATGTGCAGAAGTCAAATGTGACTTGTATTCATCTTTTGTTATCAGTATATATTGAGTATTACAATTTTAATGCAGTTTTCCTTTCTTAAAATGTTGGAAATATATATATATATATATATATATATATATATATATATATATACACACACACGCACACACACGTATATATATATATATATATATATACGTATATATATATATATATATATATATATATATACCTATATATATATATAGGCACCCTCTATATTTGAAAGATAACACATAATAAAAAACTTAGAAACTCTTCTCTTTGGCTTCCTGATGGTAATGTATAATCAGGATCAAATGGCAGACGTTTAAGGAGATGACTGCGCTCAATCGGAGGTGATGAATGAAAATTGTAGACTTTGACAGATAATAAATTTCCCATCACTATCAGATCATCTTTTGACGGGGATATGTTCAAGAGAACTGAGGGACTGTCAGCTAAATCAGATCCTGTAAGGTCCTTTCAAATTCACAGAGTCTGTAATCTATAAATTTGTTCACACACAAAAAGGCAAAAGTAAAAACCATTTATTTCTGCACAAAGTCACAGGCCCCTATTCTTCAGGTTTTACACGTATACTACTTTCATGAAGGTGGCCGGAAGACACTAAATAGGCCATCATCATTTAGAAGGAATGAAAATCTGATTGGAATTTTGACTTTTAAAACTGTAATTTCTTTTCAAAAACTGTTTTTGTGATAAAGTGAAGGGTGGAAAAAAAAACATGAAGGGGAGGTGCAGCCTCTCAAGAACACAGGCTTAGGAAGAGTGGTGATGCTCTTCACTACAGGTGATGTTGAGCCTAAGACTGCGTCCTATCTGGGTAAGAACTTAGATTCTGAAGTCAGACTGATAGGAGTTCACACTCTAGCGTTGCCCTTTTCTAGCTGAGTGTCTTTAAACAGTTTATTAATATCTCAGCAGTCTTTGCCTTGGTTTTTGCTCATCTGCAAAACTGAAACAGCAAGAATACATAACTCTGTATGGTTATAAGAAAAAAATGAGAATACACATAAAGGGCTTATTATCACTATAGTATGCCTATACATGAAGTACACTTGCCTTTACACTAATAAATTCTCAACTTCAATGATACAAATATACTATTCACATGGTGGGGGACGGGAGAGAGAGAGAGAGAGCGAGAGAGAGAGAGAGAGAGAGAGAGAGAGAGAGAGAGAGAAAGATCATATCAATAGTTATAAATTTTAGTGTATGTAGAGAGTGGAATTCTATGTGTTTTTTTGTGTGTGTTTTTTTCCTGCTGGTAAGGAACTTGATCCTCTGCTGATCAGCAAGGAATAATCATTGCCTAAAGGAATAATTTGATTTAAATAGAAAATAGAACAGCACTTCTCATGTTCCCAAAATAATGTTGGACGGTTATTTACAAATTATTTTAAACCAAAGAATTCTGATTAAAGAATTGCATTCAGATACCTGGCTAATCTCATTTTCCTGAGAAGGCAATGCTGTTTAAAAGTAAACATAATTACTTTTCTTTGAGTTTGACCTTCTAGTCAATCTACCTGCAAGTTAGTGTTTTCTTGGTTTTTAATCCATGGTGGATGGTGTTCTTTCAAATGAGAAAAGTACATTCTAAATTAGAGCAGTGGCATCAGCTAAACTGACAATAAGAATCAGATAACTGTAAATAAAAAAAAATAAAGGGTGAATTTCCAACTATCCTGCCCCAAGCAGGGTTACACATTTGATGAAATAATATTCTGCTATAATGTGTAAGTCTTACGAAAAACCATAACTTCTGTTTCTTAATGTTTGCCCTGTGCCTAATTAATCAGTTTTGTTTAATTTATAACTCATCAATGACCATATTATAGGAGATTCTAAAATGGTTAAGACATACTCAAGAAGCTAGTCTAGAGGAAGGGGAAAATAAGTTTAAAACATATACAATTCAAGAAAATGTGTTCAGGATATTATATGGGGGGGCGGGTACTAAGCAAAGTTATATAGATTTAGAGAAAGGAGAAAAATGCATTTATTCAGTTAATTCAATGGAAAATTTCATGAGAGAGGAGAAATGATCACCACATCAAAGAGGGTGGGAAATCTAGAGAGAGATGAAGGAAGGCACACTCAGAAGAGTTAAGAGTCTAAGAAAAACAGCACCAATGTGGAGAACCATTTTTATGTTACATCAACCATTCTCCTATGGCTGACTTGTGAAAATCTGGAAAATTAGGGGCCTTTATCAAACCCCTCTCTTAAGTCACATTTCTCTCTCTTACTAACATTGTTTACAAGGACCTCTAAGGTTTTATATTGTCTCTTCTCTTAGAGCCTCTGTCTGGTGCTTACTTTACACAATCATAACCAATTTCCTTTTCTCTCTCACTCTCTCACTCTCTCCCTCTAACTCTCATGTATTCTCTCATTTTTCTCAATGACTCAGGACATAGGGTATTAGTTTCACTTTCTCAAATCTGCTAAGCTCTTTTGATCCTTCTGCCTGGAATGTTCTATATCCCATCAGTCTATTTCAGTCTATCTTTATGCTTTATGTTGTAGCTACCACTTACTTCAGAAAGTCTTCACTGACATCTCACCTTATGTACCTCTTGTGGGCTTCAACCTATCAGGAATTCCACTATAGCATTTAACACACTCTGTGTAAGTTCCTGTTTTCCTGTCTGTATTTTCTATCAGCCTATACACGCGTGAGAGCAGAAGCCCTATTGCTCTTGTTTTTTCATTACTTAGCACTGTGGTTGCCAAGGAGTATGTGCCCAGCAGTTATCTGTGGTTCAGTGAATGTGTAAGCATATGAGTACTAGATTCATTAGCATCTAAATGTATTGAGGCTTAGTAGAGTGTAATTATGGACTACGCAAGCCAGCGGCATAAGGATAGCATGGCTAAAGGCCCCGAGTAGATTGGGGCAGCTGAAACACCATCTTAATTAGACACTGAGCACCAGTCTGTGAGACAATTTCTCTTTGGAATTCATTCAAATAGAAGCAAGTTGTGAGTTTAAAATGTGAGAAAAAGAGATTAATAGCAATACAGTAAAAGAAAAATATTTTCTTCCATATTTTTTGCCAAATAAAGTATAGTAAAAGTCCAAGACATTGACAAAAAAGAGAATATCAATTGTACAACTGAGAAAAAAAATAGAACATATTTTATAATAATGGTTATGTCAATTTGAGTGGCATGAATAATGACTGATATTGATTGGTGAAATTTTAAATAAACATGTTAACTGGTTTTTCCATTTATAAGACACTGTTTCTATTTTCTATTTATATTTATATTTTTGTTTGTTTTTAAACATTGGCAAAAAGAAATATATATGTGACATTGTGGAGATAGTTGATTTATAGCTAGGCTGAAGGAAGCAAGGAAGCTCTACCTTTATCTCTGGGGATAGCTGGATGTCTGGTGTTTTATGTTTTGTTTTGTTTTTAGAAGGTAGAAGGTTTATTTAAGAAGAGAAGCACCGGCAGAGAAGTTGCTGATAGCAGAGTCTAGTGTAGACAACTGCCTGAATATCTGGTGTTTTTACTCTTAACCAAGATAAGGGCAGTTAAATTTAAGATGTACTGTTTAAAATTGGAAACTCCCTCAAGACCCTCTGGGCCAATTTCTTTAGTGTCTTGTCGCGTCTCATGCAATGAAAGTTGTGGGGAACGAGGAGAGCAGCGCAGGGTTAAGAAAAGACAGTAGCCATGAATAGATTGTAAACCGGGCCAAGGGGACCCAGTCTCAAGGACTGGACCCCCAATAGGGCCTATGCATTAGCTTTTATTAGTTAGGTGGGGAAGTAAAGGAGATAAAGCTTGTCAATCAAGATCTGTGAATCCCATACATCATAATAGGAAACTGATTCAAGCCAATCACCCTTGCCTGCAGGCAGCAGAACTGTAAATCTCAGGATGTTTGTACTTCCCCACAAAACCTATATGCATATGAATAGATGGAGAGCACATCATTGGATCACTTCCCTTGCAGGTTTTGGGAAGGAATGCAGCCAGAGGCAGAGGCTTTCCTTACCCAAGGGAAGGTGGGGAGCTGTGCCCATCTCTAGGAACCCCGTGAGTTCTCCTGTTGGTCCCCACTGGACTGTGCCTGGCTTGACTGTGCCCGCCGTGGGGAATCTTACTCATCATTGGCTAACCAGCCATCTTTCTGGGTCCAAACAGGGAGACATAAGGTGCAAGCACAAAGGTGAAGCAAAGTTCCTGAAAGGATCCATCTCACAGACTCCCGTTTCTTTAGGGGCAGGTACAAGGAGACAGACGCGTAGGCTGCTGCATGGCAACAGTTTCTTAATGGTTTGCAACTGGTCTAACCAGTTTGACAAACTTGGCTTCTGGTCCCAGAAACCCAGAATTCCGTAAATAGATCTTGGTGGCTCAAGCCAGGGACACAAGGGCCCTTGGTGACCTTGCACACAGGACAGCTCTTGGACTTCAGATAGAAAAAGCCCCCACTCTATTTCTCTTGATGTACCATATTCTTTGCCTTTAAAATAAAAGTTTTATAAAGTTATGCCTGAGTTGATATATCTATAGACAGACCTAGTTTAATTTGAAAGATTTCAACAGATTTTGAGAGAATGATTATCATTTTATGATAATATGGTGTTAGATGCAGTTACTATTATTCTGAAAGGTAGGTAAAAAAATCAAGAGAAATTTGACAAATGAAAGAAGTAGTTCCATACACGGAGGATGAATTCTGGTGGGAATACAGTCATAATAGCATGCTTAAAAACAAAAGTGTGTGTGTGTGTGTGTGTGTGTGTGTATGATTTATAATAATTGCCTAGGAATAAAACTGTCTAGAAATAAATACAGCAGAAAAACAAAACAAACAACAAAAAGTCTAAAGGTTGACCACAGTTTAAACCAAAATATATAGAATTGTAAGCTTTATGACATTTCACAATAATCTTAATGTGTGAGAAAACTGTTTCTAGATAAGCAGAAAAATTATTTGTTCTAAGTATATTTTTTAGCTATTTGTGCTATAAAATTTAGTATATAATCCTGGAAGACTGCTATGACTAGAGAACAATAGGGTGAGAATTGATAGTCACCATGAAAAGCAGGAATGGTTCCTTAAAACTAGCTGTCAGAAAGGACCTTTCCTTCACAAGTGGATAAGAAGCTAGCATAATTTTTTTATATAATAGCAAAGGATTTGAAGACACTAAACTTGGCCATAATCTTTATCTTTTTCTTTGCCTACTTAGGAAAGATAATAAGTTTCATGACAGACACTTTAGGTACAAAGCAGTTCTATTCTAACATGAACTAGCATTCTTTTCATGCCGAGTTGCAAGGAGGTAATAAAAGCCTTTTTATTTCAAACTGCTCATAGATCCTAAAGATGGAATCCTGATATTAGTGGGATAGGATGAAATAAGAGACCAGAAAGCATGTCATAGGCCCAGGGTTTTTCTACTCCTGAAAAATACATGAGGAAAGTTCAAAATTTCTCAAGGAGAATAAAGACAAATCTGTGTTAATACGTGGTAGATAAGGGTTGATGTTTAGTGTGAGAAATGGCGTGCCTTCGGACCAAGGAAGGAATTAATGTTAAGCTTCCACTGTGTGTGAATCACTGTACAGGTGTTGGGGATACAAAAGGAAGGAGGCACAACTCATGCCTTCAAGTAATTGTCTAGTGGGGAAGCAGCGCAGAATACTGTATGCAGCCAGTGCTATTGGGGTACTAAAGATGGACATTTAACCTAGTGGGGGATGGTGGCGTCTAGTGAGTGATAATACAGAAGGAAGAATGGTTGCCAGATTTAACAAAGAAAAATATAGGACACCCAGTTCAATTTGCTTCACAGATAAACACCGCTGTTTTTGTTTTTGTTTTTTTTTGTATAAATATGTATATAATTACACGGGACATACGGCATATATTAAAAATTATTTATTGTTTATTGAAAACTCAAATTGAACTTGGTATCCTGTACTTTAAAGGGCAACTATAAAATCAAAAAGATTTCACAGAGAGATGGATATCTGAACTGAGATCCAGAGATAAGAACCAATTAGAGGATGAGAGGAGATGAGTACATACTAGATAAACGGAACGCTTATGAAGAAGCCAATTTAAATGAGGCAAAAGGAACGGTTGAGGTGTTGTGTCAAGTTCTGTTTTTAAGCAAATGTTATGAAGTGTGTACATGGTGACATCTGGAGAGGTAAACAAGGGTTATATAATGAAAAATGGAAGATATGTAATGACTCATCCTGAAAGCAAGAGGGCTCCACTGAAGGAATTTAAGTGGTGACATGTGAGATTCATACTTGGGCTTTTTTTCCCCCCTTCATTTTGACTGACTTGTTTCCTGAAAAGAGTCTCTTCCACTCACTAATAAATTTACTACAGTAATTCTTTTTAAATTCTTTGTTTATCTGAAACAATTCAGATGCTGTCTAAATTAACCTACTTGTGCCTTACTAGAGCCTTGCAAAAGCCAAACATTCATTTAAAAGGCATGGGACTCAAATTAAATTTATAATCTCTTTTTTTCTCCCTTCCTTCTTTCCTCCCTCCTGCTCTCCCCTTCTTCCCTTCCTCCATCCTCTCCTTTCCTTCCTTCCTTCCTTCCTTCCTTCCTTCCTTCCTTCCTTCCTTCCTTCCTTCCTTCCTTCCTTCCTTCCTTTCCTTTTCTTTTGCTTTCATGATAGCTTCAGCTTACCCAGTTTTAATGCACTATTTTTTTTCCTTCAGTATTTTGAGATAATCAGAAAGGGGAACTTAGAATTTCTCAAAGGTTTCGATTCAGATAAAGTTTTAGAAAAACAAACTTTAAAAGCAATGCCTCATATATGCCTGCCAATGTGTCCAGAAAAATAACTTTTCATTCCTATAATTAATGCTTATTTATATTGTTAGATTTAAGAATAAAAGGACATGTAAAGACACATAATTAAACTTATCTTAAAATGAAGTCATTAAATATGTGCTTGCCTAATTTGTTTCTCAGGTAACATATCAAGTGGAAAAATCAAAACAGAAAAAAAAAGGCACTACCTCTCAAACAGCACAGAACAATAATTATTGTGATTGATAGACTGCAAATACTGTAGCAGACATTGTGATAAGCCCTTTACCACTATGTTCTTATTCAATTCTCTCACTTATTAAAATCTTATTGATATGCTCATTTTATGAATGGAGCTTTTTCAACACTGAACTGAAATTCAGACTGGATTTAATATTATAAAGTATTAATATTATATTAACATTAAAAAGTATTTAATATTATAATGTATTACTTAGCAATCACATTTAGCTAAAAAGAATAAACAAAGTTAAACAGTAGCTTAAATACAATAAGGATTTCATTTTTTAATCACAGAAAGAGAAGTGTGAAAGTCGGCATTTCAGGGCTAGTGTGATGACTCCATGATCAAATCAGGATTGTGGACTTTGATATTTCTAGAAACCCATCCATGACTACTGTGTCCATGTTTCATAGTCAAAAAGTTTGCTTAAATTCTAGAATCTAATTTTCCTTTCAAATAGAGAAACATCTGTTTCTTGCCAGCTGAGTCCCTGTCCCGTTTTATACTTGCTTTATAAAGCCTCATCTAAAAACCCCACTTAAGAATCAACAACCAGAAATATATCACAGAGTCACACATAATTGCAAAGAAGGCTGAGAAACACAATTTTTTATCTGAGTGCTTTTCTACTCCAGCAAATCAGGAACTAGTAAAAAGGAAAAGGAAGACTGTATTTTGTAACAACCAGAAATCTATATTTATAAAGGAGCAGAGTTGGGTTTTGATGTTGGATTTTCTAATATCAAACCCAGGGCAGATAATCACGACATTACAGAACATCCTTTAGCTGTCCCGGTGTCAGACACATGAAAAAACTCAGACGTTTTATAATAGAATATAATAGAAATCAGTAAATCAGTATTTTGTGAACCTGATAAAGGTCACAAATATATTAATAGGGGGTGGACCAGTTTTGGAAAGCTACATAAATATGGTGGATCATAAAGGATATATGAAGGGCTTGTTTCTTTTCTAGTTTATTCTCCTGATAATTGAAATCTTGTAAAATATGTTCTATTTGCCACGCTGAACTTACTTAACCGAACTAGTTTAACTGTCACAGAAGGTTGTAAAATGTCAAGAATGAGAGAAATATGCTCTTTAGGTATCAGATGCAATTTATTTTAGATGCTTGCCTGAAGTCTAAGGCCAATACAGCAATGGTGATTTATTGCTATTTCCATTCCCCATTTTTGTAGGGCATGAAAGCATATTTCTGCAGACTTACAGGAACAAAGTTATTATAAATGCTCAAATTGCTTCTAGTATTTTGTCATTTGATTCCTTTGACCTGCAAATCCATATTCCTGACTATGATCAAACTCTAAATTATGGTGGTGTTGAAAACATGACAGGATCATTAGGGATTATTTGTTTTATTGTGGCCCTTGCTTGAAAATCAAGGTATTTAAATGACATATCAATACAGTATACTCAGTAGCAAATAAAAGTCATGTGGAATTAAGTTAACTTAATATATCCTAACTGCAGATAAATACATTAAAAAGAAAATTACTTATATTTTTAAGAAAACTGGGTGTATGTTAGGAATATCGAAAGTTCAAAAATCCATTTATTGTACTTTAAAAAAAAATATGAAGAAAATACTTCAGTGAATGTGGTTAATTCTAAAACTAATTTTTATTCTAAAAAACCCCAAGAAACTTCTAAAATACATGTTAAAAATTAGAAATCTATTAGCAGTATTTATTTAGCCACTGATATTTAAGCACAATTTCTCTATCAGTCAATAGACTTATCTCTTCACAGACAGATACTAAGTTATATCTGTAAGTTCATGTCTGCCCTATTCATATCCAACATTCACAGAAATGTTCTATCAGATACATTACAAGAAAGGATTTGAGGCAAGATGAACGTGCTATTCCTCATAGTTGTGTTTACAGCATTTAGCATGGTGGCTGGCATATTATAGGAATTCGATAAATATGAGTAAATTAACAAATGAATATATTAAAACATTGGTGACAGAATTTCTGAATAAACAGGTTTTATGATGTTTTGAAAAAGCACAGGATAGCCTCGCTGTTTCGATTTATGTATATGTTATCATTTAAGCTGCCCTATAGCCCTGATGTTTAATCATGTTTGAATACAGCATATGTTTATGCACACATCTTGAAAATTCTTCTTTTAATTTAGTTTGATGATAAGACTAGTCAACTTATTGAAATGAAACTTACTTTACGTTTTATTATATTCTGGATCAGTTTAAGGACAATAGTGTTTATATCCTCTCTGCTTCAACACTTCTAGATCAGATAATTAGAAACAAGACAGCTGTGCATCTGTTGCCTACAATATTGGGAAGATTCATTTTCCTTATCCGTTAACTGCTATATCAAATAAATAGGCTGAGAGCTTATCTGTGATAAATGCGCTCTGTTTAATGCAATGAGACAGTCTCTTAATGTGAGTACCTAGCATAGTGTCAGCTAAAATCCTCTGCTGATTTAATTAGCAAGAACTCAATGGTAATTATTTTCCACTTAAATTTTTGGAGTCTCACAGATGAAAAATATATATGATCTCTTTTCAAAATGGAAAAAAAGCAAACCCAGTAATAAAAACAGTTTGCATGGTTTTTAAGAGTATGTAAATGTGTTAAACAGTGAATGAATTATTCAACATTGTATTTCCTTGGAAGATGTACAGATTTTAAGAAGCCTCCCTAATTTGACTTTCGTATCATCTTGCATTATTTTATCCCAAGTTGTTTTTATTGAATAGTGTTCACTAGGAAAAATATTCACCAATTTATTATATCTTGCAAATGAGACAAGGTAAAATATTTATTTGTTAGGAATTCTTATTGTAGCTTTTGTCATAGAATTCCTTCCATTGATAATATTTTTTAACTAATTCATTCTACTGCCCTATATAAGATAAGCAAAATATAAGTGGAAATCTCTTTAGTTTGGTTATGCTTTTACCCAAAAGCTATGTGTCAAATAATTACATAGAGCCCAATTTTAAATATATGTCGTCAACACTAACCTATTTAAGTATGCCTCACTTTTAAGCTTCTGGCTCAGACAAAGTTCAGTTAAGAGAGATTGCTGGGTATACAAAACCTTGTTTCAACACAATTTTTTTCACAAGGACAGAAAGCGTCTCTTATTCCTTTTACTGGCAAAATGACATTGGAATGGATCTGGATGGATCTAACTATTTAATACTAAGAAGAAAAGGGTTTTTTTTACCATTTTTTTTCTTGGAGGAAAAGTAAAGACAAGATCTAATAACTGTGTTTGAGTGTGTAAAGAACTGTCATGCCTCAAAAGGTAGAGACGTAATCTCACATCAAAGGATCTAGAAAGCAATACACCAAGTAGTTGACAATGGATGTCTCTAGGTAAGAAGAATTTGAGGTGTCTACTTGCTTTCTTCTTCTTTCTTTTTTTTTTTTGTATTTTCTGCTTTTTCTTTTGGGATAATACCGATTTTCAGCAAGGCATAGTAAGAGAATTCTAGAGCTAAAGGGTTGAGGAAGAATAAGTATCTAAGAGATGCTATTTCAAAGCACAATACTTCAATATATGTTAATCCCCCATTGGTGGCTATATCTCTGTGCTGGTTGCTATTTCTAAGTTGACTATTAAAAGGTCAACTAGTAACAGTTAATATCATAGTCTATCCTGGTGTAGAACACAGATCTATGGTGAATCAGGTACTGAAAATTACGAGCAGGAACTCAGAGAAGTTTTCAAGAAAGAAGACACAACTGGGAAAGTGGAGATGGCTTAAGAAGGGCAGTAAGCAAATGCCAAAGTTTATCCATTTAGTTCAGCTAAATTTGAAAGAATTTCCTGCTCCGTTCCAAAGAAGGGCAATTAAGTGTACTTAACACTAACCCAATCCTATAATACTCTAATTTGTTTTATATTTATTTTGGCATTTAATTTCTTGTGATAGCTTGGGGACCCTATTAGGAAGACTAGCTCACTTTGCATTAGTGAGAGGAGTTCTTGTGGAAAGGTTAAGTGCATGGTCTCTGGAACACAATACTAGGAAAGTTGCTCATTTTATTTTTAAATCCAAGTGGACTTCTGTTTTGTAATTTTTAAAGCACTGGTTGCATAAAGGTGGTAAGAGGTTTCACTAATAACACTAAGCACAACAAAAGGAAATTAGTAACTCTTCTTGGGCCTTTATTATATGCATTTCCTTACTTTATCCTTCCAAGAAGCAAAGGTATGAAGTAGGGACATTATTTTCTCCATTTTTTTCCTTCTCTCTTTTTTTAAGCTTTCTTGAGGTATATTTGATACAAAACATTGCACACATTTAATATATAACAACTTGATGAGTTTGGACATATCCGTACACCTGAAAAACTATCACCACAATAAAGGAACTAACATATCCATCACCTTCAAAACTGTGTTGTATTCTTTTGTGGTTTTATTGGGGATTTTTTGTTCTTTGTTGTTGTTTGTGGTAAGAATACTTAGTCTGAGATCGATTCTACTAAAATTCTTTAAAGTGCAGAATCCTGTATTGTTAACTGTAGGTACTGTGTTCTACAGTATTTTCTCCATTTCATTGGTGAAGAACTGATGGTCAGAGAGGTGAAGTAATTTGCCCACAGAGTATGCAAGCAGTTTAGTAGTGAGCAAGGAGTCACATCTTGCTACCCTTTGTAATCCATGCCAGGAGCACATTCTACTGAGTTGAAGCCGCTATTTTATTTTTGATGGCTTTAATTCAGGGGACGTCAAGTGTGTGTTTCTCTAACATATATAAAATAATCATGTAGTAATCATTAAGAGTCTTCTAACTTAAAAAATGTTGGTTGTCTCACAGCCTCTAATTATAGCGTATTTGAAAGTTTTAAAATTATTTTTCAGGAAGATTTTTCTAAAGGAGACTAAGGTTGGCAAACCACACAATTGTCAATGTGATTTTTACTCCTTTAATGCTGTTTGTTTCTGTAAGTGGAATGATTAGAGAGATGAAACTACAAATAAAATAAAGCTATAGTATATAGGGAGATATAGCTAACATTTTATTGTAAATTCAGCTTTAGAATTTTCAAGAATTAGAAATATAGAACCAAAAGTCTTTTTCCATTTTCATCAATCTGATTTTGCTTCCTTCACTTATGTACATTTAAAAAAACAAAAACTAAAAAACTGTTTGACTTACTCCTAAAGGTTTATTATACTCTTGTAAATAATAAGCACTCAGTACATGTTTCCTCATGCCTTCCTCTGAAACTTTGTTAATCCTGATATCCAAAATGATTCCTGAGGTCGGCACTGTGTTTCATATTAAATTCAAGAATAATATATATAACATAGTTCTAGCAAAAATGTGTTTTTTTGTTCAAGTAAGAGATTGATAATCTCTGGGTTCAGAGTTCTGGTTCTGACTCTGTTATATTAAGGTGTATACATTTTATTAATGTCCTTATCATTTATAAGTCAGTTTACAAGATAGTGATATAAAGACCATCTATTTCTTCAATCATAAGGAAGTAGAAAAGGAATATGAGAAACAAGTCGAAATCTTTCCCACAGGTTTATAGTTGATGTTTGTTGAGGAGGTGAGAGCATTTGAGAAAGCTGACCATATGCAGTCATTTCTCTGATTTGACTAAGGACTGTAGGGCAATAATGGTGTGAAGGAAGGTGCTGAGTATGTTTTCTTGTAATCCTCAGTGGTCAACGCTTGGCCATCTTCCATCCTTGCTTACGAGCCTTCCTTCACAACTGGGAGAATAAAATTTAAGCAAAACTTCCTTAAAAGACACTTACTGTGTCTAGACTATTTGGTCCTATAGATACAGGGCTATTACTACATCAATTCAAAATTAAAACAGATACATAATTGAAGAAGCTATAATTTATTAGCTAATTATTAGGAAATGGCTTACTCTGTTTCCTTATTCTCTCGGCTCTGCATCTGGGCTCAGTTTCTTCTTATACAATGATCTGGGACCATATTAGAGGGGTTATATTAAGAGAAATAGTACATCATTTGATTAGGGCTCAGACGCTGTAACCAGATTGCTTTGTTTGAATCCTTAGTTCTGTGTTTTGCTCTAAGACTCTGAGAAGTGACTTAACCTCACCATGCTTCAGTTCTTCATCCCTCAGATGGAGAAAATGATAGTATCTATCTCATATTATAAATATACACACATGCATGTGTGTATACACACATATGCATATATACCTATATTAGTATGTATAATATGATTTTATATAGTAAATTTAGAATAGCAGATTTCACATAGGAAGTACTGTGTATTAGTGTTGCAAGGATCTTTGTCCAGGATCCTTATGGCTCATTCTTAAATATTATTGAACTTCATTCCGTTGCTGCTGCACTGTTATTAGAATGTGAATCCTAATTTCACTCTTTACTTTCATTTTCTTTCACTTTTAGTCATTTGCAATTTGATCTACCTTAACCTACATCCACCTTCACCCATACTTTCATCTCTCAGTGTGGCCGTATTTTTATTTGCAGCCTCATCATTGACCACCCCAGTCCTATAGCTGCCATTCTGGTGCGACATCCATATGTTGTCCATATTTGCTGAAATATTTGTTGGCTGCTATTTATATTTAATCCCTAAGCCTTGTGCAGAAATTGACATTCATTTATTATTGTTCACCTGAAAAGAAGACCACAAGTCTCTATCCATTCACTGATTATACCTCTCATATATTGCTCTCTAGGTGGTGAAGGGTGAATGTGTGTATCAATTTCTCTTGATCAAGCAGAGATCATCCAGTAACCGAAGTGCTATTGCAGTAGTAGCTTTTCCACAGTTGTTTAGGCTTCTTAATTGAAGTTACTACACTCAAACTCCCTCTATACTAGGAAGTAAATTGTGCTCCAATTTTCTGAGCTCCTTGATAAATGGGCAGTGGTAATAAAAGATGCCTTGGCATTTAGCTTATTGCCTGATCATATTAGGCACTTAATAAATATTTATTGAGTTATATTACATGCCATATGTAAATGATCTGGCAAACTGTAGAATGCAAAACATACTCATATGAAAAAGACCTAGATGAAGTGGTTTAAATACTGTTTATTTTGAAGCTCTTATTTATTATAGGCACAGTTATAGGTTCGGAAAACAAAAATGGTAACAGTTGGTCTTTTCCCTTGTGGAACTCACTGCTTAGATTTATCAAAGATTCTACAACTCAGAGCACACAAATAAACACATATGCATACATCAGTGTAATGCACACATCACAGCGCTACCACAAAACATTCTGACAAGGGCATGAAGCATGCTGCACTTAGGAGATGGGGAAAGAAAATGCCAGTGTTAATAACTTACCTCCAATGAGCACTAAGCAAGGACAAACACCAGACTCTTATGAATGCTCTACTATACACTTTTCTCCATATATCTGGAGTCCCTCTGGTTACTTCTTATTAAATAAATGTTCCAGTTACCATCAACATTTTTTAAAGAGCTATGAATGCAACAATGCACTTCCTATTGGACACATTTATTGTAGTTTTGGATAAAAGGAACTCCAGATCTTGCAGAACTTTGGCAAAAAAACAAAGCATATGAGGTGTACTAAAATTAGGCTAGATTTTTCTGAAACATGGCTTTTTGTTTTTTTTCGTGTGTTTTTTTTTTTCCAGTGTAAATAACCCATATGTGTTTTTGGAATAGGAGAATAAATTTTTAATCAAATAAGTTTCAGAAACACTACATTGCATCTTGACCCCATCTTGGAGCTTGAGAGTAAATTTAGTCTATTGAAATATCTGACTCTCCAACATATTGGACCATAGAACTCCTTTTATCCCTCTCCCCACTATCTGTAGCGTGAGCAACTCATATTTTGGCAATCATCTTACTTTAGGTTGAATTTATATTGATTCTATGAAGATCAAATGCGGAGAATATATATTTTATTATTTGATATTACCCATAAAATATTCTAGTGTGGGCATATAGATTCTTGAATGATATTTTGTATTTGGTACTAGTAATACCTACTACTGGCCCCTACATGAAACATAAGACATTTCTATTATTATTATTTATTATTATTATTATTATTATTATTATTATTATTTAATCAGCCACTCTGTAGGACAAGTGCCATTACTTAAATACTCTGCCCTGTGTAGTCTGAATGCCGAAACATTGCAAAGGGAGTGTAACCATGTGTAGATAAAAAACAGGCAAAGCGAGACTCTTTTCTTCCTTCAGATTGTTCACTTGACTTTTATGACTTGAAAGACAGTCAGAGCACCTCAGTGAATGCTATCTTTAAACAAACAAAAACGATTTCAAACAATGTGTACATCCAGTAAAGCTATGTTTGACAGGGCTTGTCCAATTGTTATCAGCTAGAATCCAAGACTGAGACTTACTTGTAAATCAATAGCTAGTGTCAGGTCCAAATTAAATGTTATTGCTGTTAGCTTCTTAAGTCATCATTTTAAGTTTCACTGCATCTCTTAAACCAACTGTGACAATTTCTCTAGCTTACTTTAAAAAATGTATCTTATTTCTACGATTCATAATATTTTCTATTCACCACTTTTTTCTATTTAAATGGTATATATCCTGTGCCTTTTAAATTGAGAAATAATGAACAAACTTCTGATCTTTTGCATTCCTCGGTCTCTGCTGCAAAGGATTTTCTCAAGAGTCATTGAGAAAGCTTTTTGGATAACATAATCAATGATCAAATAAAAATAAGAGCAGAAAAATTGCTAAAGTGACTCCTGTTTTTTCACTGTCATATGGACCTATATTGTTCCTTTTTTTTTTTTTTCTGTTCACAAAAGGAAGGTCAACTTTGCCATTTTATTCTAGAATGATGTTGCTAAACTTAACAATGGTTCCAAAAACTTGAGTAAATTTTAACGGCTGAAGACAAAAACTAGACAATATTTGATAGCCATGATAAAGGGAAAATAAAGTAATTAGTAGAACAAAAGATTCAAAATGCTAGTGTTTTTTGTTGGTTTTGTTTTTTTAAATAAACTGTTCTAAACTTTCCCTTCATTTTTCCCCCCACCAGGAATACTTCTGCTGCCAGTTAAAATATAGAAGAACAGAAAAACCTTTTTCCAATGGTAACAACAAGAAAAAAAGACAAAGTAAAATAAAAAGAATACTCTTCTATGAAGGTAGAGAAGAGTGGTGGACATAAAGAAGCTAAATGAACTGAATTCCAGAGAGAAACAAATGCTTTGGAGAAGAGGAGAGAGCAGCAGCTATTTTCGTCTGGGAGCCATTTCCAGCCTTGAATTCAAACTGCCATGCCAGAACTGGGGACAGTGAGGGATGGTGGAGAGGACTACAGATTGGAAGAACCCCTACTCAGCTGAGTAATTATACCTTTCCCCTCCACCCCACTGTCCTTTAACTGAAAAACAGTGGCTAAAGGCCTGGTGAGTAAACGAGAAGTCACCTAGTCTCAGGCATTCTCCAAATGACAGCATTTCAGGACTTTGTGGAATTTGAAACCAGTAGTGAAGCAAAGCAATCTGAAACTTCAGCCAAGCCTTCCAGGTCAAATACAAACACCATCAAAAGCTAGTAGAACAGAGCAGAGATCATAATAGAGTCAAGAAATAGGCACAATATTTATACAATCTACTGGTTTCGACAAAAGTTCCAAAGTAATTCAAGGGGGGAAAGAAAAGTCTCTTTAAGAAACGTTGGAACAACTTGATATCCATTTGGATAAATACAAGCTGGCTTCCAGCATACACCAATCACAAGAAACGAATTTGAAATAGATCATAGTATTAATGTAAAAGTTACAATGATATAACTTCTAAAAAAAAGATAGATGATGTAGCAGGCTGCCTGTAACCCATCATTCTTTACAGTCATACTTGCCATGGGACAGACATTGCAACTCTTTTTCCACCAGCTTCAGCACCTCTGCGACTAACAAGCCCATGCGTCTTGAAGCTACATAAATGGACTCAAGCCCAAGGGTTACTCCTGTGCAGTAGCCAGGGCTAGGTAAGGAGGAGAACCCACCTTTCTCCAGGGAGACCCTTCAGGAGACCAGAAAAATGGCCTTGGGACTCTTGAGAACCAGGAGAGAAGAGGCATTTGTGTCATTTCCTGACGTGGCTGTGGACTTCACCCAGGAAGAGTGGCAGCTGTTGAACCATGCTGAAAGGACCCTGTACAGGGATGTGATGCTGGAAAACTACAGCAACCTGTTCTCCTTGGGAATTCCATTTTCCAAACCAACACTTGTCTTTCTGCTAGAGCAGGGGGAAGAGCCCTGGAGAGAGGAGAGAGAACACCTACCCAGTTGCTGTTCAGCAGATCCAAAGCCAGAAACTCAACCTTATTCCTCCTGTCCTCTGGACTTCTGCAGTCAGCGGTTATGTCAGCAGGTGCTACATGACCATCGCCTTTCAAGCAGCCCAGGCATGTTTGCAGGAACTCTCCGAATAGCGGATCTCTGCCCAGCATATTGGAAACAGCAGCGACAGCCACTCTCTCATGAAAGATTCTGGAGTGACAGAGTGGAAGGTGAAGACAGCGAAGCAGGCTCTAAATCATTGTATGGGAGGACAATGGAGAGGGTTACTTCAAGAACTTTCTCCGGCTCACCTGGAGGACAGCTCATAAGCTCAAGGGAAGGAAAGACAGTGGTGGAAATAAAGTTCAATTCAGCTGAGACGGCAAACCCTTCAGAGACAGGCAAAGTATTGAAGTGGGTAGAAATTTCAGGATTTGAAGTAGTCAGTAGTGGAAATTGTGGGCTAGGTTTTAACCAGAGGTCAGCCCTTTTCGTTCATCAGAGGGCCCACTCAGGAGGAAAGCCTTATTTTTGCAGTGAGTGTGGCCGAAGCTTTAGCTATAAATCAGCTCTCATCACACACAAGAGAACACACACTGGGGAGAAGCCTTATCTCTGCACAGAGTGTGGGCAAGCCTTTAGCCAGAAGTCAAACCTAGTCACACACAAGATGGCACACTCTGGGGAGAAGCCTTTCTCATGTGAGGAATGTGGGCGAAGCTTTAGCCAGAAGTCAACTCTCATCAGACACCTTAGGACACACTCGAGGGAGAAGCCCTTTGTGTGCCAGGAGTGCGGAAGAGGCTTTAGGGATAAGTCAAACCTTATCACACACCAGAGGACCCACTCGTGGGAGAAGCCTTATGTATGCAGAGACTGTGGGAGGCTTTTTAGAGACAAATCAACTCTCAGCAAACACCAAAGGATTCATTCAGGGGAGAATCCTCATTGGTGCAATGAATGTGGCCGGAGCTTTAGTCAGAAGTCATACCTCATTAAACACAAGAGGACACATTCAGGAGAGAAGCCTTTTGTATGTCGGGAGTGTGGGCGAGGCTTTAGTGATAAATCAAACCTCACCACACATCAGAGGATACATTCAGGGGAGAACCCCTATATGTGTGCAGAGTGTGGACGACGGTTTAGTGTTAAGTCAGCTCTCATTACACACCAGAGGACACACTCAGGAGAGAAGCCTTACGTGTGCAAAGAATGTGGGCGAGGCTTTAGACATAAGTCGACTCTCATTGCACACCAGAGGACACACTCAGGAGAGAAGCCTTTTGTGTGTAGGGAATGTGGACGAGGCTTTAGACAGAAGTCACACCTCATCAGTCATCAGAGGACACACTCTGGGGAGAAGGCTTACGTTTGTACCGAGTGTGGACAAGGTTTCAGCCAGAAAGCAAATCTAGTCAGGCACAAGATGGCCCACTCAAGGGAAAAGCCGTTTGTGTGCAGGGAGTGTGGGCGAGGCTTTAGCCAGAAGTCTGCTCTTATAAGACATCAGAGGACACATTCTGGAGAGAAGCCTTATGCATGCAGGGAATGTGAGCGGGGCTTTAGTGACAAGTCAACCCTAAGCACACATCAGAGGACACACTCGGGGCAACGCCTTATATCTGCAGTAAGTGTGAGGAAGGCTTTAGGTTGAAATCACTCCTTATTAGACACCAGAGGACACACTTGCTATAGAGAAAACCTGTGCCCAGGGAGTGTAAGTGAGACTTAAGCAAGAAATCCCATTGCATCACCGAAGAAAAGACAACTTTAGGGGAAACTGCATATGTTCAAGGGGTGAACTCAGAGATACTAACTCTCATCAAAGGACAGAAGAAAACGTACATGTCTGAAGCACTAGTTCTCAGCTAGAAGCAGTTTTACCCTAGGTGACATTGGGTGATGTCTAGAGCCATTTTTGTTGTCACAATGAGAAGGCTGTCACTGGCATCTAGTGTATAGAAGTCAAGGATGCTGCTAAACATCCTATGATGCACAGCACAGGACGGCCCCCCCCCCCGCCACGACACACACACATACAATAAAGAATTATCTGACTATGACACTTGGACCCCTCTAAGGCTAGCTTTGGCTCCAGGACCCCCTACCACCCACCATAGGCTTGGTGGACATTTCTCAGACCGTACTGCAGCTGAGAGCCTTCCTACCCAGCCATCCTTGCTTCTCCCTCTCCTTCACATTTACACCCAGTGCCACTCCCTGCATTCTCTGACTTCCTTTCCATTTTTCTCAGATACGATTTTCCCAATAATCTCGTACACATCTATGCTTACCTTCTTTCTCAGATGACTACAACACTTACAGAGAGCAAATGGTAACTTCATGAAGAGTCAAATGAGTGACTAAAAGAAAAAACAAAAATGACATTAGAAGGAAGCCATTGCTTTGAAAGTTATTCATCCGCTCATTCTTTAAAACTGGGAAAACCAGTCACTAAATCCAGATCTAGTCAACCATATTATGAAGAGGCACTAAATTTATTATTTGTTTCTTATATTTTGGACTCTAAATGAAAATTATACTACTCTTTTCAACTCTGCTTCTTGTTCTGAAGCTGACAGGCTTCTGTGATTCTTATTTAGAAAGGTTTTATTTCCAAATTTTAACAGAATATTTGCTTTCTCTTCAGGCATATGCCTAAGTAGTTTCCTTTTTCATAAATAAATCTTAAAACTTATATCATCTTCTAGACTGAGCAAGAATCTTCTGTTTCTCTTTCACTGTCTCTCATTCTCTGCTTCTGTCTGTCTCTCTCTCTCTAGAGTATTTAGACCAACGCCGTTCCTTAATTTAGTAAGTATCACATCTTGATTTTTGTGACTTTAATTCCAAAAAAGCAATAATCATTAAAAGTCATTAATTTTCATCGTTGACCTATTTTCACTAATTAATATTCTCAAATTAGGTAGAAAAACAATGGGCTGACCAGATATGATCCACTTAGTGTTGGGATTAAAATGGGTGAAATTTCCAGGAAATGATTAGTGTTTATTATACAAAATGACCCTGCAAGTGATATAACACAATCAAGATGTTTGGGGCAGCTATGTTGTGTTCTTTTTCTATTTTTTTACGTTTAGATCAGAGAATGATCTGAATCAATTTCAGTTCACTGTGTATAAAAAAAATGACATCAGTTTTGAGTTATTAAAATATATCTATTTCCCCCATTTTGACAGTATGAATTATATGACTTTATTTTTTTGTCTGTCTCAAATAAAACTTTTTGAAACTTAAAGGATTTTACTTGCCATCATTACACACACACACACACACACACCCACACACACACATATACACTGACCGTAAAACCTATGATTTATACGAAATTCTTATTAATAATAGTTTCCTTGGAAAAGTTTGGAACAAAATGAGTAGCAAATGCATGAGAACTTACAAGCTTTATGCTATTTAATTTGGACCTCTCTGGGATCTCTGCTTAAGCTCAAATATGCACTGTCTTATGAGTCTAACATTTGGAATTAAAAAACAAAATGTGAAAAGAGAGTGCCATAGGTGGTGTTAATCAGGAATTGTGTATATGAGAAGTGGGTAGTAAGTTTTTCAACAATTTCTATCTATCAAACTTTTCTTTCTGGAGTCTCTTCTAGCTAGAAAAAAAGGAATCTGGATAGAGAAATTTATTTTCTAGACATTTGGTCCTCAGAGAAACATTTCAATGGATTCCCCATCTGTTATATCTGGGTTGGGGGACAAGATACCCTGTTGACTTAAAAATGCTGGGTATGACATACAATAGTAGGAAGTCCACAGGAAAATATTTAGAATGATTAAAGCAAGCAGCTTTTCTGGGCTAATTGATAGATTTGGATATTGATGGATTCAATTGCCTCCTATAATACTTTCCTCACCTTTTTAAGCTCAGGTAGCAAAGTCATAATGGCTATTTCTATACAGTATCCTTGCCAGTAAAGACAAGCTGCCATAGTAGTTAAAGCAAACCTTCAAAATGCAGTGGGAAGAATCATAGGGATCGTCTTTGTTCATATTCTGGCTCTGCCTCTTAATTTGCTCCATAAACTTGGACAACATTGACTATCTCTAAAAGCTTAATTTTTCTCATCTTCAGTGTTGTTAAGATCGAATGATAATACACAAACTAGAATTATAGTAAGTAGTTATTTAAAAAATACTGTTTCCCCTGTTGTTTTCTACTTAACTGGTTCCCCTCATTTAGAAACCTAATAGGTTCAGGACAGTGGCAGTTTCAGGTCATTTCATGACCTTGATCAAGTCATGCCAGCTCTCAGAGTCTCTGTTTTGCCATCTACAAAACTAGGATAGTCATAGTTGAGAGCTGTTCACCATGCTGTGAAGATGAATGTAGCAACATCCACAAAGCAGGCTGTATTTTAGGGGAAGTCAAGAATCACTTGCAGTGAGTAACAGTGAGAATAATATTAAAGAAATATTTATTTCCCAGGTACTCTCTAAATAGATTTGGGCATCTATTGTCTAGGACATATTGGCCTTTAAGTAAAAATAAATACTTGCCAGTTTTCATTAAAATTCATTTTAGCAAATAATTACTGTACTGTAATAGACGTATTGAGTCCCTTGCAGATTAACGAGCTATTGGGAAAAAGCCCTGTACCACGCTGGCAGGAAATGGAAAACCCCACCAGGGCACATTCTGTGCACAGTTACCATTCAGCCAACAGCAATTCTCTCTCAGATTTTATAAACCTTGCCCTGAGCAAACATGAAGCATTTTAATTGGGATTTTGCCAGAATTTTTGATTACACTCTGCCTTATAGCAGTATAAGCCAAATATATATGATAATATAAATCTCTTAGTGTTACATTTAAACAGATTTATTATTGTCTTGGCTCCTAGTAATACCTGTAGGGCCTTTTCACATTTAATTTGACATTTTGATTTTTCACCACACTTGTAGGAAAAGTACTGTCAACATTACGATATTTGTTAATGCAATTGTTTATTAAGAGAAGAATAAAACAATGTATGCAAAAGCATGATATGTGCCTGATAAGGAAGCTAGCATATTTTATGGTATGTCTTAAATTGTAAAAATGCCTCAGCTATCATTGTCTAGATATGGCTTTCTACATATGGCTTTTAAAATTATAGTGTCTGGAAGTCTTTCTCCCAGCCAGACTTAGTGCCTGAACATGTTCTACTGAATGCTAAATGATTCGATGAGGCTTATTGAAAACACAGCCGATATTTAGGGTTAACATGATGGAAGAATGTCTTTATCTGGGTGTCATTCTTTGGATTGAAAGAGAAAGCATAATATAAATGACTTTTTAAGTATGTTGGTGGTCAAGTTATTACCTCATCTGTAAAGAGGGGAAATATTTCTTTCAAAAATCAGGGCCAAGTAATAGAGTTAGAGAAAGAGATAAATTAGAGAGGAAAAATACCCTTGTCTTTCAGAATTCTTTGTGCTTTTAAGAATAGAATCCATTGGAGATATATATCAAAGATGCAAAAAATTCAAACAATGCCCATTCTTTCAGTTTTCTGTTACTCAAATGGACTTTTAACATTTTCTCTGTAAGGTCTGAATGTTACTCTAAAATAGAATGATTTACCAAAGAGTCTGTTTTTCTTGCTTGAGAAAACAAATTAAAAGGATGAGAATCAGAGTGATCCTTGTTGATAAGGCTGAACATGTTCAGAATTTTAAAGACCAGTTCACACTCAGTAGCTCTCAGAGGGACAGTGATGATGTTCTCCCAGTAGGATACTCAGCTCTGTCATGCTTCCCTTCCATCCCCCACAGAACCCTTACTCTAAGTTTCCTAAAGCTTGTTGACTTCCAGTGATTTACAAAGAAATGGCCTATATGATCTCTTCCCTAGTTGATTATGACTTCTTCCCGCTGCCCCCCTACACTTAGCTAACTTTCCAGTCTGAATGATATACTGATTGAATCATCCCCATGCTTTCCGACTTCCACCCTTTTTCTCACATTTTTCCATGGTACTGATGAAGTTTTGACTTTTCTGTTCCCTTGTGTACTGTGTGTGATTTCCCCTTTAACAATTACTCTGATTACTTCCGCGCCTTAAGCCATAACTAATTTTACTTTCTTCGCAACTCCCACAGTAATGTAGCTGGATCTTTCATATAGTGTTTCGTCATATCCTCTGCTATGCATTGAACCACCTATGTGGATGCCTTATCTCTCCCACTAGGCCTGATATTTCATTCTATATATCACATAATTTCCCTGAGGTCAAGATTCAATTTGTGGTTTTGTCAGCTCTGTACTTCTACCTCCAAGAGTACATTGCATTTAATGAAAACCATGTAAGTCATTGAATAAATACAAAAGGGAATATTTTTATCTTAATGTCATCAATTCTGTTTTCATTTGGTAGAATTTTGTATTTTATTGCGTCTATATTTGTCTTCATTTGTTTTGTTGAAAATAACAAAGTTGCTTCAGAGCCCAGAAAGAGGAGACCAAAGCGAAAAAAAAATATCCTAAAGAAAGGTCAGAAAGCTAGAAAAGCAGGCTTCGGAATCATTGGGATGCAGGTGTTAGGGAAAGGGACCAAAACAGAAATTTCACAGCAGAGACAATCCAGTTAAGATACTTCTGCTCTGAATAAATGGAAACCAAACCCATTTTCTACTGAACTGTCAAATTTTGAGAAAGGGGCATCTAATTGGTCTCATTGCTAGGCTTGTATTTGGGAAGATGTAACCACTATTTACAATCTGTCTGTAAAACTTCTTTCAGTAGTGAAAACCTAGTTGCAATAAAATAAATGAGAGGGCTATAAAAAAAGAAAAAAAAATAGAGGCTCTCAAAAGCAGACAAACATCCACTACTGAAGATTCATCATGGGGAGACATTAGGTGAAGTGTGAGAGATAATTTATTATGTTTTATAATCTGTAATTAATGAACATGTTCTTCAAGTATTTTATTATACTTCCTTGTGATTCATTAGACTAGTGCTGCATTGACTGCACAAAGGGAATATCTTGCATAGTTTTCCACAGGCCTGTCACAGAATGACTTTACTCAAAATACCTCCCGGTATAATAGAAAAAAACATTTAATTTTCTATAATCAGATTTCTGGGTCAGGATATATTAACAGGTGTCAAACTCTCTGACTCTATGTATAGTATGCTGGATGGTATGGCTTTGAAGATCTTTAAGTATAGGATATTTAAGGATGTAAATAGTAACTGACTCAAAAAGATGAGACATGATGTGCCTGTAAAGGGAGTTCTTCGGTTGATGAAAAGTACCTATCTAATCAAAGCAGCAGACTCTATGTGAGCTCTAGTACTGGCTAGGCTTCGTGGCAGGGTGTCCTAGTTGTATACAGCAAAATAACCGCATTTTTCTTGCACTATCAACTTGCACAGCCCTCTCCCCCCACTGCCTTTACTTCAGAGAGTAGTTCAGACTGTAACAAATGGTATGAATTCATTGGGTGCCTGGCTAACAAACATTCGTCGAGTCCCTACGCTGTCTTGTAAGGAGAGGAGTGTTGGGCCAGATAGTGAAAATAAAATCAGAAAAATCAAAGGTCCTGCCTCGCAGCAGCAGTCTTGTAAGAGAATAGTGCATTGATGATTGCAGTGATTATAATAAGAGCCCATTATCCCCAGTGATTTATGAAAACCCACAGGAGGGCTCCCAAGAAGTAAAGGAAAAGTAGAGTGTGGCATAAATGACTTCTAGGACGATGAAGCTTGAATAACATATTTTAGTAGGTTTTGGAATAATTCAGATGAAGAAGATATGTACATGGGTAGGGTTGAGAAGAAGTAAGGATGGGTGGAAACTAGAAGTTGAAGGTACATATCCCTCATTTATTAATGAAATGAAAAGTATACACTGCCATATTAACCCTGAAAATTAGCTTTGGTATAGCCACAGTTCACTTTTTAAAAGATGACTCTCAAGCAGGTTACTATGCCATCTTCAGAAAAAGAGCTTTGCAAGAATTTAGATGGTTTTGCCCATCTAAAATTAAACTTGATGGGATATGGAAAAGCTGCAGCTGTTGGCAGCATGGGCGAAATTTCTGCCTCCAGAGAAGCAATCCCAAAGATAGGCTTGTTGCCAATACAAAAAGTCAGGAAACAAATAAAAAGTTGGCATAGTAATTACAGTGAAAATTCAAAGTCTATACAAATAGTTTTTCTTTCATCTAAGCCACATTATGGTCTTTGGAATTTTTCTTCTAAATAGGATATCTAGATAGATAGCTTTTAACCAGAATTTTCTTGGTTCTATACTGTTTGGGTTATCAACTATGGTCTATCAGCCTCATGTAAGACATACATGATTTTTTTAATCCCTCATAAAACCAATGAGGGTATTAAGACAGTCATCCCTTTATCTTTGAGGCAGTTAGGTAGAAAGAAAAGCATTCACACATTGTCAACAAAAGACCAAGCTAGAGTTGAACCGCGAAGAAACACCAGTGTTAAAGATTCACATCTTTATTAATATCATCACCACAGTTAAGAATTTATCAGTGGATCCATGCCAGACCTTCAGTCCTAGACAGTCAACTAACCTCTCTGATCTTAAAGGTGCAAATGATGTTTTTAAAGATTAATATGGGGCTTCCTCTTCCTGTAAGCAGTTGGAGGTAACCTCTGAAAATGGTTCACTATTCGCTTGACCCAGGGAACCCCATAAAATCATGTAAATCAAGAGGTTCAAATCTACACATTCATTTGAAGAATACTTGTCAAACTGCCCAGGCTATCACAGGTATGCATATCCGAAAAGCCACCAAGTATCTAAAGAATGTCATGTTACAAAAGCAATGTATGCCATTCTGTCTTTACAATGGTGGAATTGATAAGTGTGCCCAGGCCAAACAGTGGGGTTGGACGCAGGGTCGTTGGCTCAAAAAGAGTGCACCATTTTTACTGCACATGCTTACAAATGCAGAGAGGAATGCTGAACTTAAGGGTTTAGATGTAGACTCTCTGGTCATTGAACACATCAAGGGGAACAAAGCTCCCAGGATGCAGCACAGAATTTACAGAGCTCACTGGCAGACTAACTCACACATGACCTCTCCCTGCCACAGTAAGATGGTCCTAACTGAGAAAGAGCAGATTGTTCCTAAGCCAGAAGAGGAGGCTACACAGAAGAAAAAGATCTCCCAGAAGAAAATAAAGAAACAAAAACTTACGGCCTGGGAGTAAATTCAGCATCAAATAAATGCTCATAAAAGTAAGAATAAGAAAAAAAAAAAACGATTAATGTGGGCACAACACTAAACTAGAACTGTATTTCATCCTAGCAAATCCCAGTGGTCCTATAATTGTTTTCTTGTGTCTTAGCCAGATCTGTCAGTTTCTGATCCTGACAATAATGCTGGGATGAAAGATCTGGATACATACAAATAAACCCAGGTAAACATTGTGCCTCTACCCTAGCAGAAAATGAGATTTAGACACTGTGGGTCTTATTGGAACATTCTAGCATTGTGTTCATTATTATTATTATTTTTCAAATGATCTTTATTTATGATTTTGTCATTAATGTTTAAGGGTGGTAATTAGTCACAGCCCTGAAATCCTCCTAATGATTTAAACTTGATATCGATAAAAATATGAAGGCAGGAAATCAACACTTTATCTCACCTTTCTTGCTCACTCTGCCTCACAAATTCTCTTTTGTCCAGCTGACATTTGGCTTCCCAGAGCCAAATGGCAGACTTCCTCCTTTGTCATGCCAAGTGAAGAATTTCCCTCCTTAGGATTGTTCTAAGAGGTGAATCCATTATTTACTTTTGTCCTTATTATCAAATAAACAAAACTAGGTGGTAGTCTAATTTAATAATAATAATAAGTAGTGGTTATTAGATAATTACTCTGTAAGTACTTTACATCGGTTGACTAGCTATTTCCATGTATTTTATTTCTAGTAGTGCTACTGTGTGGCAAAAAATAAATGTGAACTAACCAAAATGCATCCTGTCACCCAGCCACATGCATACAAACAAAACCAAGACATATAACTTACTCTCACAAGAAGATTTTTTTCCCCCAAATTCTTTTGCATTGAGGAGCTCTAGTTTAATTCCGTGTGTTGACATTACCTCTTATGATATATAGCTATCTTTTCCTTTCTTCCTAATTCCAGAGAGTTGAAGTAATATGTGGACTCATGAAAGGAGAAGATAAGGTACCAGCAAGGTCTACTGGGAAAACACTTGAGAAGGACAGAAAAGACCCAGGTTTCAGTTCTGTTCTTGCCACTAACCAGCCAGATGACACAAAAGTTACTTAGCTGTGAAGATGAATCTGTAGCTCTTCTCTAGCTAGCTCTTACTCTAGGTATGTTTCTCTATATGTAAAATGTTGATAAGACCCTCCCTGAATACTTCATTGGATTATAAAAAGGCTTAAATATGGTAGGAAGAGAAATAGAGCATGGAGACCAGGTTTCGCTGACAATTATGCACAGTAGATGAATAAACTATAAATCACTTAACCTGAATCTCACTGTCTTCATCTACCAAATAAGGAGTTGAACTAAATCTCTGAGTTTTTATATTGTAAAACCTAATGAAAAATATATAATTTCTCTCTGTCTCTGTCTCTGTCTCTGTCTCTCTCTCTCTCACACACACACAGACACATACACTTATAAGGATTTGTTTCCATATGCTTTAATTGTCTAATAATGAGAGATATACTTATTTTTTTGATAAAATATGTTCACCTTATGATGAAGGTTAATATACGCACATGCTGTAATTGCACTTTAGAAATATGTAGATTAAAATCAATATAATACCTTATTGCTTAGAAAAAACTCAAACTGTTCAGAACTTCAACTATTGGTTGTTGAGATACGGTGCCAAGAACATGAGATGTGGAATAAAGCCCAAATTTAGGTGCAATTTCTATACTCACTTAACCTCCTTGAAAATTTTTCTTTCTCTGTAAAATGGTCCCTAATGAGTATTTTTTGTTATTGGGAGGATTTGATGGAGTCACATTTGTGATAATTTTCTGAGATAAAACTACTTGACTATTTAAGGTAACAGCTAGCTAACCCTATTCAATGTTTGATATGGATGGATGTTCCAAGCCCACCATCTCTTCCTCTCTCCCTTTTCCTGTCCCATCATCTACTCCTGGAATAAAATCCAGAGGAGCCACGTGAGCACAGAACACTAGGGAATTCAAGCTGGGTCAGGTTAAAATGTCCTAGACTAGGATATGCTATATATACCCTAGGGGATGAAATACACAGGAAAGTATTAAACATTGTCCTCGAATTGACTCATCTGTGAGGGCTGCCCAACAAACATATGGCTTTACTTTTTGCTTGCCTGTCTTAGTGTTGTTTGAAAACTCCAGAGGAATCTCTCTCTCCATCTGGTACTTAATGTGTGCTATAACATTTTAACAGTGGTTGTCTATAAACCCAAAGCTGAGAAATTTTTAATGATGAGATAAGGAAGACAAATGAATTCATACAGGGAGTGGGGGTCACTTTTTTGAATTTAGGGTTGGATTTGGCACTGTGGTCAATCTGGAGAACACTAAGTGTGTGAGAGAGGACCCTTCCCTCCTGCCTATGAAGACAATATCTCAAATGTTTGCTGTGACCCATGCTGCAGGCTGACAGGTAGGACAACTCAGAAAATTTAACATGCTAGACTGGCCCTCAAGGTCTCAGTTTCAGGACCCTGAATTCTTGAGAAGAACACACTATCTTTCCTAGCAGTGAGAGACTTCCCACGGACAGCTTGAGTAAATGAAGTGAAGAAAAATCCTCTCTGCAGTAGTGCCATCACTTACCGGGAAACTGACACCTGGGAAATTTAGTTCGGGCGCTTTTAAGACTACAGAGAGTGACTTGAGTTTATTGAATGCCATGTCTTTGTACAGTGACAAGTTACTAAAGGACCACTGATTAGTCTTTAGTGTTTGGAGAGCTTGAACTCCATTTTAAAATTTGTCCCATTGCTCTAAGTTCAGTAGGAGGTCATCAAGAATTTTATATACCAACAGCGTCACTAAGGCACCTAACAGTCCATTTCCAGGAACTAAAATAGGACATCTTTAAATGGTTGTCTGCATGGCTTTCTGTGAAGATTCTAAACTTGACTAAATGGAATTGGAATAGAAACTAAAGGTAATAAAAGACAGGCAATGACTCATACTTTCTGTGATCATCTTGATTTTTAATGTCTCTCTTTGAGAAACACTTTAGAGGTAAGAGCTATTCTTATTTAATGACTATCCTCCCTATAGACTCAGATCTCCTTGTGAGAAAATAGATTCTTTCTGTGAGACACTGTCCCAATGCCTCGCACAATGCTTGGCACAGACAGAGAGGACTTACAATAAACATTTACTTAATGACAGAATGCTGCTAAGCATCCTTTTTGTGTAAATAAATGTAAACATTTAAATAAATGTAAACATTTATTTAGTGTAGTCAATAAAGGTTATTCACAGGGTCACCGAATTCAGTGATTCTGCTTATGATTTTCAAGTTGGTTGCTGTTAGTTCAGGGCTGGACCAGAGCCTTCTTATAGTCAGAGCTTTTAAGTGTCTAGAATTTTAGAGTATTTTGAAGAGATACACCAGAAGACTAATTTTTTGAGAGACCACTGAGATGTGGACTAATGAACACTTTTGGGGGCAATATTTTCTTATGTTTCATGGTCTGTAATTTAACAGTATTCCTTATTTGACTTACAATGTTTCCAATGTCTATAAATCTTATTTTAGGGGGCTATAAATAAATGAAAGTTCTTGATTTGTTTCAATTTCCTATATTTTGCTAACTTGGATAATAAGTTATTGAACTTACTCCCTCCTAATTTTATTGGGGTATGAGTGACAAAAACTTGTATATATTCAAGGTGTATAACATGATATTTTCATATATGCATACATTGTGAAATGATGACTACACTCAAGCTACTTAACATATTCATCACCTCACATAGTTCGTGTAGGTGGGGGTGTAGATGTCTGGTGGGAACACAGCATCTACCCTCTTAACAAATGTCACATATAATATACTTTATTAACTATAGTAACCATGACATACATTAGATCTCTAGAACTTATTTATCTTATAACTGACATTTTGTGCCCTTTTACCGACATCTCCCAATTTCCCCCACCCCCTTGTCCCTAGTAACCGCATTCTACTCTGTTTCTCTGAGTTTGCCTTCTTTTAGATTCTACTTATAAGTATGATTATGCTTATTAAGTGCCATATGCATGCTGGGCAGTGGAGATGTGATAATAAATAGGGCACAGTCTCCACTCCAAGGAACTCAAATGGAACAAATAACACTTGCATGGATCCTGATGTGCCAAGTACTTTTAGAAGATACTTAGATAGCTATCTCATTAATTTTCATAAAATTTTATGACGTAGGAAGTATTATTATGATCATTTTACAAATACACACAGATTTATGCAACATAAATACTATATGCATTAACAGGCAAGTAAGCATGCACAATATGATAGAATATGGTCTGTAATAGATATTTGTGAGCTCAGGCAAGACTTGTTCATCATGTGAAACTTTACCTATGTCATGAAATGTGACTCTGAGTTTGCTAAGCAGAGAACTAGAGTGGAAAGGAAGGTGTTTCTGGAAAAGCAAACAAACATTTACAAAAATATTGACGTTTGCTTCTGCATCAGCATCAGTACCATCAATATCACCATCATACCTAACATTTATTGAGCCATCAGGATATTCCAGGTCAGTCTCCAAATTCTTGAGGAGGATTAACTCTTTAACTCTTTACAGCAGCCAAAGATATAGCTACCATGTTGATTACTATTTTACAACTAAATAAAATGAAGACACAGAAAGAGGATCCTAAGTCACACAGTTAATACACGGCAAAGCAGAATTTAAACCAACATGTCTCTGCCTAGAGAGCCCACGTTCTTAATCATTAAATGTACTGACTCTCCTGAGGAACATGCTATGTTTGGGAAATGGCAAATAATTAGGCATGGTTGTAACGTTAAGATAATCATAGGCGATGAAGGATATAAAAGTCTTAGGCGATACTGAGTGATGCTGATACTCGGATATTTAGATTTGTGAAAACATTGGGTCATTGATGATTGCATAAAGTAACATTTGTTTTCAAAAGATCATTCTATGGGGAGTTGACTCAGATAGTGAAGATAATTGAGGAAGAGAAATAAACTTGGAAAAAAAATAAGAATAGTCTAAGGCAAGGAGGATGAGAGTTTGAACTACGGGAATGGTCATAGGAATAGAAAAAAAGAGAAGAAATTGAAGACTTAATAAAGATATAGTAGATCAGATGTGATAATTGGTTTTATATCAAGGCATAAGAGAAAAGAAAATGAGAATGTTTCTGATTTAGACAAATTATAGAAGCAGAAGCCAAAGACAGAGCAAAGACAGAAATCCAAGGGGAGAAACAGGTTTTAATGGAGGCTAATAATTTCAGTTTTGGAACACCTGTGAAAATAACAACATTATAGAATTTCCTGAGCTTCATTTATTGGAAAATGACTTCAAATTTCTGACTTTAAATCCACTCTTATTGTCACTGTGAAATCATGTTTTCATGCTACTCTTTTCTATTAAATATAACCTAACTTTAGTTTCCAATGTAACCATGTTTACATTGAAGTGAATCTATTGGCACTAGAGTTCCCATTCTGAAAAATAATTTACTATGTAGACCTCTACTTGGTTTGGAAAACTTTGTGTGTGTCTGTGTGTCTGTGTGTGTGTGTGTGTTTGTGTGTGTGTGTGTGTGTGTGTGAATGGGATGGTTTCATCCTCCAAATGGAATCAATGGTCTGCAAAACATCTATAGCTAGGTGAGTATTGGACTTAATATTTTGTGTTGGAAAAAAAATCCCAATGAGATGAGCATATCCCTTATTAACTAATCCATTTTCCTTCAGAAGCATTTTTCAATGTTTTATTTTCTGTGTATAAACAGCCCATCTTGGATATTTTATGGCTCTTACAGCAAAGTCATTTTTTTTTTTTTTTAAATTTAAGGCTTATAATGTAGGTTAAACATTCTTTTAAAGAGAAAAAACCCAACCAGTGGGTTCTGTTGCTTTAGTTTTCTTCATTGAGGCATATCTTTCTTTTTCTGTCAGATCCTCTTGTGGTCTGCTTTGATTTAATTCCCAGAGGTGCCATAATGAATGACTCACTAGAAAGTGTCTCTTTTCCCTGTCACTGTTGCGTTAATAACAATCACATCATCAGTCTATCATTTTTTATCTTTATAAATCTAAAAGGGACTTGTACTTATTGTATAAAATTACTGTGTATTTCCCTTCTTTCCAATTTCTCCTTTCAAATGGTACAGAATCTCCAAGAAAGGAGTGGTTTTATTTATCATTTGTATGTCTCTACACTCAGCATAAAGTCCGATTCCTAGCACATAATAAGCCTTGATAATTCCTTGTTGAATAAATAACAGAATAAAGGATGAGTCAATTTCTGAGTCCTCTTTCAAGTTTTTGTTTTGTTTTTCACTTATTCTTTTAAAAATAATTTTGGAATTAGGAAATGTTTGCAAATATAGCAAAGTGTTTCATATACCCTTAGCCTAGATTCCCCAGGTGTTATTACTTATACAACCAGAGTATAAATATCAAAATCAGGAAACTTACACTGATACATTTTGATTAAGTGACCTACAGACCTACTCAAACTTATCAATAATCCCATAAATGTCCTTTTTCCTTTTTAAGATCCAATTTAAGACCCAGACTGTATTTAGTTTGTTGTATTCCTTTGGTCTCTTTCAGTCTTTCGCAGTCCTCAGACTTTGTTTGCATCGACAGCTTTGACACCTTGGAAAGGTACTAGCTAGTTATTTTGTACAAAATCATTTTGCCTATTTGGACTTGCCTGATATTGTCTCATGTTTCAATTCAGATAATGCATTTTCGGCTAGATTACCATAGGAGTGATGTTATACCCTTCTGAATGCATAATATTACAGTTACATTATGTTGAAATTTCCTTTTCATGTTAACTTTTTGATCACTGAATTAAGATAGGTGGTGTTAATCAGGTTTCTCCACTGTAAAGTTATAATTTTTCCCTTTATGATCAAGGGAAATCATAAATCATATCATTCTCTTTATGATATGGGAGAAGATACCTTAAAATTATACAAATATACTTATTCTCATCATATGTTTGCTCACTAATTTTGACATTTATTGATTAACCTTACTACAATAAACATTACTCTTATGTTTGCCAAATGATCATTTCCATTAGTCCTTCTACATTTATTAATATTATACTGTCCCTTTACCTAGTTTATTTATTCAATTATTTATATAAGTATACATTCACTGATATTTATTTTATTCAATGGGTTTTAATCTGTTACTATTCTTTTTTATTTTGCTCAAATAATTCCATATTTGATGACTGGGTTCTGGGTAATCTCAATATGGTCCCACCATTTTTTAAGCACTTTCCTACTTTCTGGCACCAGATATTTAGACTCATATTGTACTTTCCCTGCCAGTCCTGGAATCTAATAATTTTTTTCCAAGAAGTTCTTCCTTCTTTTATGTAAGAGTGATATTTAGAAACCAAAACTCTAAGGGTGCGCATTGCTACTGTGATGTCATTGTTTCCACACCATGTCAAAGGACATATAGGTAAACAATATGTGCACCACCCACAGAGAAATGCATACATGTATACTATTTATACACATATTTTTACCATTTCTATATTTGTATCTATACCCATGTCATTCTCATATTTCTAATTCTAATCCAACACTAAACTTTTTCTGTTTCTTATTTGTAATTTTTTTCCTTGGGTAGTAAGTTATATACAATATATTTCTGTTTTTATTAAATACACATAGTTTCAGAACTATTAACCTATATTCCTGTGAAAAACAAATTTACCAACTAGAGTACAGTATTTGTGTATAGTTATTGACATGAAAGGAAACACATTATAGATACTATTTTGCACTTTGATTTTTTCATTAACAGTCTGTGCTAAAAATCACTCATGCAAAATCATAGAAATCTTTCTCTTTAATTTTTATAGCTACATAATACTCCAATGTGTAAATGTATCATAATTTACTAAACAACTCTCCAATGTAGGACATTTAGGCTGTTTCCAATGTTTTGCAATTACAAGCATTACAATAAATGATCATACACTGTGGAAGGAGGTTATCAAGAGGAAGTAACTACCAGTTGACCCACAAGCCTGACCTAGGCAATTGAAGGCTCCTCACCTCTTCCCCTGTCTTTGAAATGTATATTCTGTTCACCTTTCCCACAATGGGAACTGTTTTCAAGGACGCAACCTTGAGAGAGTAAGGTGTTGCTGAGACCATCTGGACTGAATACATGACTAAACCCAGTTAAGAATGCTCTATAAATTTTTAAGATTCTGGCGGGGAGGTGTGGAGATCTACTTGTCTTGCAGATGGTCAAGACAAACCACCTATGTTAGTTCCCTTGCTTATTAAATCTGCCATCTACCAATCTGGAGTGGTCTGCTTCTTTCCTGGTTTCTCCTTGCCCTTCATATATAGGGGCCTGTTTGCAAACCAAAATACACATATATGTTTCGATGATTTAATCTTCAGCGTATAACTTCTAAAGTGGGATTTCTGGGTCAAGAGGCAAGTGTATATGTAGTTTCCAAATTTCCCACCAGAAGGATTATAACAGGTTGCATTCCCACCAGGAATGTGTAAGAATGCTGATTCCCCATAGTACTCCAACAAAGTGTTGTTACTTTTTAGTTTTTGCCAAACAGATATGTAAAAAATGGTGTCTCAATAATTTTCTGATTTGTATTTCTTTAACTGTAAGTCTTTTGTCTTTTCATATGCTTCAGAATACATTTTGTTTCCTTTTTTATGAATTATCTTTTCAAGACTTTTCCGATTTTTCCATCATGCTTTGTCCTTTACTCCTCAATTTTTATGGAATATTTTTCAAGAGTTTCCTCCCTTTGTCAATTGTTTTTCGACTTAATTTACAGTTTATAGTGTTTCTTTTTTTGCCATGTAATTAAACAAATTATATATTCATATTTATCAAAATTTTATTGCCTCTGGATTTTAAGTCAAGTTTAGAAAGCCTTGCTCAACACATGTATATTTTTTAGGTCTTGTATTATTTCAATTTCTAACATTTAGATCTCTGACACATTTTGAATTTTTCCTTAATATGATATATGAGTACTAAAAGTAGCATTTCAGATCACAGAAGCAAAGGTGGAGTTTTAAAATAAGTAATGCCAGACAATTGGTTATCAATTTATAAAAAGGTAAAATTACATCCATATCTTATACAATTAAAACTAGCTTATTTTCCCATTCATGGAGAAATACTACAATGTTTTAATTACAGCGTCTCTGTAGTATGTCTTAATATCTGCTTTATCAGTTTTAATTCCTCATTTTTAGTTTTCCTTTTGCAGTGTTTACTGGCTAATCTTGTCAATTTGTTTATGTGAACCTTTGAACCAACTAATCTAATTGCACATATAATCTTTGTATTTTTTTAAAAAAATGTCATATCTATAAATCAACTTAATGAGAACTGACATCTTAATGTGAGTCATTCTTACTGAGAACAAAGGATATTTTACTACTTATTAAAGTCTACTTTAGGTAAGTAGAGTACTTTCAGGAGTAAATTTAAATATACTTTTTCACATTTAAACTTTGTTTGTAATTCATCTATTTGATAGAATTAATCAATATTTCCTTTATGGCCAATTACATGATTATTTTCTATGAATGTTGTATGAGGACACAAAAAGAGGTTAAATTCTCTGTTATTGGGGCATAAAGTTGGACATATCCACAAGATCTATCACAATTACATTGTTTATGCTACTTTCTAATTGATCTGATATCAAGATTACTACTAGTTCTTTCTCATTTTTTTCAACTCACTTTGCCGATTCTTTTTGGATTAGCCTTTCCAATTCATTTTGTTTAAGATTCACCTCTTATGTATAGTGCACAGTTGGACTTTACAAGTCAGGTATATAAATATCTCTCAGAGGGTATATTAAGCCTCTTTACATTTTTTGTATAACTAAAATGTTTGACCATGATTTTTTACTTTTGACTTTTTAAAGTATTTTTCTCTAATCTGAATTAAAATAGTTTCCACTACGCTTCTTTATATGTACGTGCTATACCAGACTGATAGGTCTGAGTACAGCGGTCTTATATTCTGTATCTTCAGAACACCTCAATAATTGTTTAGTGCAATCAATATTAGTACTAACTTTTACAAAGACTGTAACGATATTTTGAAGCAATTTTACTAAAAGCAGGCATTATAATACCCATATTCTTCTGTTGTTTGCATTTGGAATCCTTGTTATCTTCTGTCTCACCAAGGTAATTTTATGAATTCCAGCTTTAGGGTTTCACTAAATAGACATTTTAGTTACTGATTCTAAAACCAAATTCTAATGTCTTTATCTATTTATAAAAATAGTGTACTGGAAAGAAGCTATTGAGATGAGACTCTTGTTCCAAAATTTGTAATCTGTGTGCTTTAGAGAACTTGGAGGGAAGTAATTTCTAGATTTTTTTTTTTAATCTAAAAGATCGAAATAAAACACTTGTGAAATTTCTTTAATTTTAAAAATGTTATTCCCACATATATTTCTTCATATATTTCAGTCCAGAGATACCAAACTCATTTTAACTGTCAAGATACATTTGTCTGTCAGGTCTCAAGTTCCTCATTTACAAAGTAGAGATGATAATACTTGCTACTTTTTAGCTCCCCATGATATTGCAACAATAAAAGTTAAGTTGAAGAGTGTTTGTAAATAATTGAATATCTGATCCATTTTCCTCACCATATTGTTGTGAAGATTACATTTGATAATGTGAAAGTGCCTTGAAACTGACAAGGTTCTATACAAATAGAATTGTCTCTGATTTGTAGCTCAATTTAACTGGATGACACAGTCTGGATGGTGCCAGAATTACCAACTTCATACCATAAATTTAATTTAAAACTGTAAATTTAATTTACAATTTGATTCCAATAAATAAGTAATGTGCTTTTTTGAAACCTGGACTATTTATTGTTAGCTGGAGTGTAGATCCTGCGGGACACACAAGCGTGAACGCACACCTACACGATAGAGGAAGCGTGTTAAATTACAATAAAGTAAGTTCAAGGCAAAAATAAATTTCCGCTGTGATTTAATTTACCAGTCTAACCTACATCCAGAACTGATACGTAGCTGGTACAGAAAAGCATGATTATGATGGTTGTTTAAATGTTGACATTTTTCTGTAGCAATTTGAAACAGCTACTGTGCTGAGCCCCCAACAGCCTTGACACTCTTGGGCCTGGTCTTACTTCTGGAAAACTTCCCATGACCCAGCAACTAAGGGTTAATCCCTGGACCAGCAGGATGTCCCTGGACCCTGCAGTGGTGAGGCAACTACCTTTCTGATCCATTGACACCTTACCTTCTGCTCTTTCCTAACTCTGTTGGAGGCAGAAGATGAAGGGATGAATCAGTTTTGGGTTGATCCTAATCTTCATTAATTTGATCTTTGCTTTCCTTTCTATGTTATTAGTGTGTCTCACCTACCAGTATCTACCCTTAGAGGCTTGTAATAGACTGGATACTGCAGTATATGCGTATCTTGACTCAGGGCCACCTGCAGTTCCTCTAGAATGAGAATGCTTCCCTGTCTCCTCCTCCACCTGACTAACTCTTCATTCTTCATTCAGCTGAGACATTGCCTCCTCCTGGAATGACACTCTGACATGTCTGGATGATACTCCTTTGAATTCTCCTAGCACCAGTACTTTTCCCATCAACAGTACCATTGTCAGAATTACTTGTGTGTCTTTCCTAGTTTCATGTTTCTGAGGCAGGAACTCAATTGCCCAGTATTTAGTATGTGGTGTCACAAAGAAAACAATAATATAGTTACTATATGGAGGCAAAGTATATATCAGGCCCTCTCATAGATTCTCTATACATTTTATCTTTTAAAATCACTCTTTTGAAGATTAAAAATCCAGAGAGATGAACTAATCTTCTTGAGTGCATACTGCCTGGACTTGAACTGGAGTCTTTCTGACTCCAAAATCCTTATCCTTTCAGCAATATCACACTGCCTTTCTAGGGCACATACTGTTTCCCCGAAAATAAGACCTAACCGAAAAATAAGCCCTAGCATGATTTTTCAGGATGACATCCCCTGAATATAAGTCCTAATGTGTCTTTTGGAGAAAAAAATTAATATAAGACCCGGTCTTATTTTCGGAGAAACACTGTAGTTTTATTTCTTCTCTATACACAATAAATCAAAATGTTATTAAAAGGATAAAAAATATGCAGACACTCATGATTGAAAAGAAAACAACGAAGGATCACTTAGCTCCCAAGACAGTCCTTTTTGTTGTTGTTTGTGGTTAAAACAGGAAGGAAAATTAATTATTCTTATATCAAGGATTCCTCTCTGGAATCCTCAGAATGCTAATAGAGAGAAATCTAGAAATGCTCACACAGAAAAATCCAGAAAATAAAAAAGTGGGTTGCTCAGCCAAACTTTGCAAAGGTTAAGAATTAAAGGCTGAATATCATGCAGGGAAGAGAAAGATAGGAAGTTAAATACAAAAGGAAAATCAAAATTTTATCCTCTTTTGCATAACCATCCTCTTTTAAAGACAGAAGACGCTAAACATAAATGCTGTGTTAGATACTCTGGGTTAGCTAACTCAATACTCTTTCTAACTTCCTTCTTCCTTTCTGCCTTTATCCTGAGACTTGAAAACCTAGATATTTACCCTTTAAGCCTCTAAAGCAGCATGGAGGGCCACATGAAAAAATTCGGGCCAATACACTTTCGTCAACATGACCAAATTTGATGTCTGGCAGGCTTCTCAAATGGGCTGATGCACAAAGATGCAGCTGCATATCAACACCATGAGGCAAAGGCCAAAATAATTAAGATACAGACCTTAACATTGCTAAGCTATAAAACCAATGACAGCATACTTTCAGATTTTGTTATGTAAAAAAAACCAAAAACAAACAAAACAACATACTGAGATGTTGGAATCCCAGAATGCAAGTGAAGAGAGACACATTTTCTACTGGAAAAGGAAGGCTACTGTGGGCATTGAGTATAGGTTTATATGAGGATGACATGTAAGTAGGGAAGACTATTGAGAAATCTCTACCTGAATACTTCAGTTTTCTCCATGAGATAAGATGGAAGATCATTTGCTATGTGTGTGGATCCATGTATGTGTTTTTACACGTACTTGTTGACTGAAAGGTCTGAGGAGACTGAGGGATAATAAAGTTTGAAGTGAAAGTTTAAATAAATGAGAATGGGAGTTGACTAAAATAATACAGAGAGATCAGATGGGGGGCAGAGCTCTAGTTTGAAAACATGACCTAATTGTAGTGTTTCTCCACATCTTTTCTCCCTTGAAGTGGCTTTTTAAGACATTTTTTTCTGCTTGCCTTCCCACTAAAATTTTAATATTATGAAATGCTCTTTATATACTATATGCCTTTTGAAGAGCAGAAAACCATTATAATATCTAATTTTTTTCATCCTTTCCACCACCCAAGAACCAATTTTCATTGGAGTGAATAATGATTCAGAGGTTGAACTCTGCAGGACAGATGAGAATAGATCTGACACAATGAAGGTAAAAGATAACTAAGAATTTTATCTTTGCTATTGTGGCAGCAGGGTATAGAGAGAAGAACATGACTTTAGAATCACACAGGAGGACGTGTTTTCTTATCTTTACTATATCATTTACATCCTGTGTGAAATTGGGTGCTTTGCTTCACCTCTATTATCCTCAGTTGTGATAACATACAAAGTGCCTAGTACAGAATTGTTAAAAATAATAGATGGCATTATTTTTTATGCTATTCTTTCACTATATTGAGATAGTAATTAAAAAATCAAGGGAATTAATAGATTGAGATAAAAGCAAAGAAGTCAACACATGAAATATAACGATGAGACAAAGAAAAAAATAATAAAAGTAACAGAGATGGAAGAACAACTGGTTGTGTTATGAGTGAGATGTTGGAGTTCAATACTTCATATGTCTAGCATTTGGGGTTAATGGCCATGTCTAGACACATCCCTGGGTAGAGTTGGATGGACTGGATGTGCAGGGCTTTGGACAAGCAATTAAGAGATGTTAGTATTAGGTTGGTGCAAAAGTATGTGTGGTTTCTGCATTTTTTTAACCTTTTAAACTGTAATTACTGTTGCAGATTGTCAATAGGAATATTTACATCATCCAAGGTCAGGGAAAAGGTTCAGTGTAGATGGTGGAATAAACCAGCAGTTTTGCAGATGAGTGGATAAAACAATAGACAGAAGCTTAGAAGAATGACATGAGATTTTAAAAAAAAATCATTCTTATACAAGAGGGTAGAAATATAATGAACAGGAAGCACCACTAGTAGACTGGGGAATACTGATGTCCCTCCACTTAGTGGCATTATGATATGTAGGGAGAAGGAAACTCAGTAGCTAAGAGCACGTATTACAACTCAAATGTCCCTACATATTATGTTTGTAACACCAAACAACTTATTAAGGTCTTCTGAGTCTCAGGTTCTATAAAATTGGGGTTAAAATGTCAAAATTAGGGGATTATTGTTCTAGTTAAAGAGGTAATGTCTATGAAATGATGAGAAGAAGTCTGGACACTAGTTATCCCTCAACAAATGGCAGCTATTTCCATTATTATAGACCACTGGGAAAAGATGTGAATGTATGTGGTCCTCGGGAAAGGGGGGTTTTGGTTAAGATAAGGAATAGAAGGAAAGAGTCTACATTCATTCAATCATATATGCCGGAAAGAAATTTGGGAACTGTCACTGCAGCATTCTGCAGCAATCATCTAAGGTTTAAAACACTTATAACGAAGGAGAAAACAAATAAAATTACCTCTTAACTGGGAAGTCTTAAAACAGATTCCCAAGTGGAATTTCACAGTAAACAACAATTATATTTTTCTCCTTTAGACATTTTGTCAATAGCTTATTTGTCATGCCTCCTGGTAGACTTTCATCAATGAGAAGGTAACTTTTAGCCAGCTATAGAATGAGGTAGGGAGCAATAATCAGTGAATCTTATAGGTTTTGTAAATGACACAGCTAGTTTTATAATTTCTAACTAGCTATAATATTTATTCAATTATTTATAAAGAAAATAATACAGTGAAAATAACTAGTGTTCACATAATAATAAGGAAATGTATTTCCTTGAGATAGAAATAAAATGATGATTTTTCATTAGATCTGATAATCATTAAATAAATTAAAAGTTGTTACGATACTCAGTATATGCTTTAATTTGTCGTGGCTAACGGATTCAAGCCTTGATCCAATATCCATGTTGCAAAAGACCATGGAAGTACTTCCCATGTTATTTTGTGTGCTATATGAAATTTTGTTATAGGACCTTAATTGCTAGTGGTCTGCTAAGATGGGAATTTTATTTTCATATCTGTGATGTTGTGGTTTAAAGTAAATACCGGGGTGCCAAAGAAATGTATACACATGGCTTGCATTCATCTTTTGTTATGGGTACATATTCAGTATTGCAATTTTAATACAGTCTTTTTCCTTTCTTAAAATGTGTATACATTTTTTTTTTTTGACACCCTCTGTATATATTTGTTCTTTGTTAGCATTCCTGGCACATAGCTACTAAAACCTTTGCAATTTCCTAAGTGATAAGAGTGATAAATATGTCTCGATACTCATAATAACCCCCTTTAACTACACCTGAGTTCACATTAATGAGGTGATTTTTTAGAAAGCACCTGAGGACGAGGGTTTGTTGCTAGGGGAAACAACCACGTGATTAGAATGTTGGGCTTTTTTGGTAATAAACTGGTAATCTAGTAAGTAAACTGGTTTCCTGAATTCTGTGAGTCACTCAAGCAAACAAATCATATCCAAGGAGGGGGTCCTTAGAACCTCCCATCGATAGCCACTGAGTCAGAAGAACAGGTAACAATATGGACTTGGAATTGGTGTGAGACTGAACCCTTAACCTGCAGGATCTGATACTATCTCCGAGTAGATAGTATCAGAACCGACATGAATTGTAGGAAATTCTGCTGGTGTCAGAGAATTGCTTGGTGGTATCGGGGGCGGGGGGGGAACCCACATCTTGTAGTTGGTGTCAGCATCATAACATCCAGATTTGAGATGCATCATTTTCTATCATACGAATAGTAAATGACATATTATACATACTGCATCCTATAAATATGAGTTATATTTTCACCTTAGAGCCAAATAATCTCCTTTTAGGAGAAAATCAAATTTGTACTTTTTAGTTTAGTTGCAGTTGCTCAATTTTACTACTACATGTTGACACAAATTTCCCAAAGCAATCTGGTCTCTGAGAAGCCCAGAAGCACAGAAACTTATAGACTTGAATTAAAAAGCAGTTAGAGACTTTGGGGCTTTTGTGTTGTTTAATAAACATAAAGGAAGAAAGATGATAAATCACCACTTTGATAGATAAGAATGCCGCAGGAAGTCAGCCAATTTAAAACACTTAATACAAGATTTTAGTATACAGAAACTACATACTACTGCTTCAAAATACAAGAAAAAATGTGAAATTTACCTGAGAATATGATTTTTAAAAATTGTACTTAATACCTTAGAGCCAATATTAGCAAAGGCAAATGGCTATCATTCTGGCAGCATGTGACCATAATGAGTTGTCTGAATATTGGAAGAAAGAGGCCATGAAAGAAAAGTTTTAAAGACACGCGATAATATAGAAGAGAGCTTTTGTCCAACCAGAGTTGGCAGTGTCCATTAAGGTACTCTCAGGGTGAAAGGGCTTCTTTTCTTCTCTATTACTAAATCTTTTTGCTCTGGTAGGTTAGTATACCCCAACCTAAAGGATGGGTATATGAATCTATCTTTTCTTGAGACAGTTAAATTAAGGTTTCTAAAACTCAGCTCTGTTAACAATTGGGGCTCAGCACTTCTTTGTTGTGGGAGGTGGCTCTGTGCATTGTAGTATACTTAGGACCATTTCTGGCCTCTATTCAGTTATGACAACCAATAATGTCTCCAGACATTTCCAAATGTTCCTCGAGTATGCGGTCAAAATCACTCTTGTTTGAGACCACTGGATTATACTGTGTTACCCCGAAAATAAGACCTAGTCAGACTGTCAGCTCTAATGTATCTTTTGGAGCAAAAATTAATACAAGACCCGGTATTATATTATATTATATTATATTATATTATATTATATTATATTATATTATATTATATTATATTATACCAGGTCTTATTTTAATATAAGACCCAGTCTTATATTATTTTTTGCTCCAAAAGGCGTATTAGAACTGACGGTCCAGCTAGGTCTTATTTTCGAGGAAACACGATATATTTGACTCATTTAACTGATACCCCTGCTGTAATAATATGCTTATTTTAAGATCAGCTTGTCAATTTATAAAAAAGTAAGCTTTGTGGATTTTCATAGGGATTGCGTTGAGTTTATACATCAAATTGGAAGAATTGTTATTCAATGAATCTAAACAATCCATGAACACGGTGTGTCTCTCTGTTGAATTAGATCTTGTTTACTTTCTCTCAGCAATGTTTCATAATTTTTTTATGTGTTTGTTTTGCACTTCATTTGCTAAATTTTTTTCTTAAGCATTGTGTTGGTTTGAATGCTATAGAAAATGCAAATGTCATCTTAATTTCATTTTTTGCAATGCATTATTCCAGTTATATAGCAATATAATGATTTTCATACATTGATCTCTTATGCTGCAATATGACTAAACTCACAAATTAGTACTCTTACAGACTCCTAAGGATTTTTTTTGCCTATTAAATCATGTCTTCCTTGAATACAAGCTGTTTTAGTGCTCTCTTTCTAATTTTCATGACTTTTATTTCATTTGATGGCCTTCTTTTACTGGGTAGACCATCTAGTGTTAATGTTAAACAGAAGGTGTGAAGAGAGAAATTCTTGCCTTGTCCCTGAACGAAGAGGGAAAGACATTTTGTCTTTCACTATTAAATATGATGTTAGCTATAGGTTTTCTGTTGATATTCCTTCTTAGTTTGAAAAAGTTTCCTTTTATTTCTAATGTGTTGATAGTATTTATCATGAATGGATGTTGAGATTTTTCAATTTTTTCTGGGTCAATTGAAAATTTCCTGTGGTTTCTATCCTTTATTCTATTAATATGGTGTGTCAAAAGTACCTTGTGTTTTTGGGATAAACTTCATTTGGTCATAGTATGTAATCCTTTTTATATATTACTGGACTTGATCTGCTAAGGTTTTGTTAAGGATTTTTGTATCTATGTTCATGAAGTATATGTTTAATTTTTTTAATGTGTGAATTTTTGTCTGTTCTCTTAATATAAATTAAGAAATAATTCTTCTTGCATCTTTTGAAATAAATTATATAGGATTTGTGTTACTTCATCCTTAAATATTTGTTAATATTCACCAGTGACACAATCTGCACTTGTACTTTTCTTTGTGTGAAGATTTCAAAGTACAAACTGAATTTCTATACTTGATATACATCTATTCATTTTTTTAAAATTTCTTCTTGAAATAGTGTTATGTTTTCCGAGGAATGTGTCCATTTTATCTAAGTGGTGTCATTTTTTAGGTTTAGGTTTTTCATAATATTCCCTTAAAACCTTTTAAATTTTGGTAAGTATTTTAGTAAAGCCCTATCTTCATTGCTGAATTTAGTAACTTGTACATTCTTTTTATCTTGGTCAGTCTAATTAAAGATTTATCAATTTAATTGATCTTTTCAAATAACTGACTCTTAATTGTATTGGTTTAGTTCTCTGTTTTCTATAGCTTTTATTTCTGTTATGATAGTCATTAGTTTCCTACTTTGAGTTTTACTTGCTCTTTTTTTCCTTGTTTTCTGATACATTAGCTTAAATTATTGATATTAGATAATTTCTTTTTTAATATAGGCAATTATAGCTAGGAATTTCTCAGCTTCATCTTTTAGTTGGTATGTAGATCAGGATTAATTACTTAAGGCTTTATATATATGTGTCCATTACCTGTACGTGTTGTAAGGATATCTGAATTGTTAAAGAGCTTAAAATGGTAATTGACACATGAAGTGTCATATATGTGTTAGCTTTTACTATTTTAATATTTGGAGGGATCTGTCAGTTAAATTCAAGTAACATAAAACAAATTGTTTGGTTGACACAATAAAATAATTTTAAAATTAGTAAAAATTAATTGTTAATACTCTAAATAAAATACTACAGATTTTTGAGAAGGCAGTATCTTCTCTCAGTCTTTTGAATTCCTTATACAATCAAATAAAAAACACAGGCTCCAGCTAGAACTTTTTTTTTTAATATCATCCAAGTGGTGATCTTCAATTTAGTCACTCTCTATAGCTGGGAACTTATTTCAATGATGCATAAGACATTTCTAGAATTCCCAGTAGCATATGCCATTGGAACCTGGAACAGATTACTTCAAACAAACTCAGGAAATGAACATTTTCATGCTTTACAGACAGCTCATTGATTTGGAAAATAAGCTAATTGTTTTAGTTACTAAGTAAGACAGGTTATGAAGTTTAACAATACTATTTATGTTTGTAAACATAAATATAAATTTGAAATGAGATAAAAAACAAAAATAATTACTTGTTTTTCTCTTTACATGACAGAATACATATACCTTGTAAAGTGGACTTATAAAAATGTCTTGAAGATGTATAAATCTTGGAAAATGACTAATTAAAATATTGTTGACTTGATTTTATATGGGTTTGGTGATTTGTTTAAACCAAAATCATGCAAGTAAACTGAAAAAAAATGTCTAACAGTACAGTGAAACTAATAATTGTGAACCTCATAGATATATGGACTAATCCTTTAGAAATACACATTGAGTTTTGTATGGTTTAAATATCATTTGAATTCCATCCACAATCAGATACTGTTGAGCTATTTTGAGTAGGCATCCTCAAGTCAATTCAAATCATGCTGGGTTTATTGAAGCCTGAACTGAAAAATAAGGAGTCTAGATGAGGAAAGGTTGATGGTTGTTTCTGTATCCAAGACAGTCAGAGGTACCTCAGCAGTGGTAGCTCCTTGCAGCTTCTGTTCGGGATATGCTACATGTGGAAATAAGTAACTCTAAACCTGCATCTTATTCTCTTTTCTGATCAATCTCCTTCATCTACTAGTCTACATGTTATCTTTGTACCAGAGTTGCTATTATTCATAGTTTCTGCCACTTCTTAGTTTTGTTTTTCTCCCAGTCTTTCTTTTCTCTGCCCCTTCTGCTTCCATTTTTACTGCTCAATGGAACAATTTCTTCAGTGTTTCTTAGTGGAAATATCCAAGAAATATCATCCAATTTGATAGTTCATGTTTTCACACCAGATTTATAATAGGTTATTGATTATCCTAATGTTTGGCTATGGGCGAGCTGTGTCTTCAGTTCATCTATTTTACTATGGCTAGAAGCGGGAGTGGGGTGGAATCCTGGCTCCTAGAAAGCTTTCCAGTCAGTGGTGGTGGAGGGAGATTCAGACACTCTGATTAGTATCTACTACCTTAAACAGGCTTGATATTATCTTCACAGTAGAATTCAATGAGCATTATAAATTGTACCTGAAAATTCCCTCGTCTAGTAGGTCTGTTGTTTTCCCCAAGTGTTATCTATTGTCCCAGACAATAGTACCTAAAACATTCCCCTATCTCCCAAGCAACTTTAGCACATGGTCAGCTCTGACTTCATTAAAAAAGACAAACCTCCCAAGCCACTGTTTCAGAAAGCCACCAGACAGTCCAGACAAATGACTGCAACTTGTTTTGCAGATGAGATTGGCTTTAAACTCTATGATATTGGGAATGAGGCCTATTATTTTCATGGCTAGCACTGAACTTGTAGAGTGGGAGACAGGACTGCGGTAAATTCAATGATTTGCTGTTACAAAATTTGCTGTTCTTGAATAGAATCGGGTTTGGGTTTGTTTTTGTTTGTTTGTTTGTTTTTTATAAGTGCTCCTCTGGTTGTTGTAAGACTTTGGTTAATTTATACAGTTCCAAAGAAGTTGATTCTGACAATTCATGCTAGTTCTTTGTTCCTTTTATGGGGGACAAAAAATTTCTTACTCCTCCATTTTCAATATTGACCAAACAGTAAAATTAGTATAATACAGTCTAACACCATTGTGACATTTTCAATAATGACCAAACCATAAAATGAGTGGAATATACAACTCGGACACCATTCTGACATTTCCATTGTTGACTAAGGGGGAACAGACTATGCCACCCAAAAGTATACAATTCTGCATATTAATTATTTTGAATTAAAGTTACTGAAGAAACAGCTGGTGCAAGAAGGACACTCTGACCCTTCTTTGTCTCCCTGAAATCAGGAAATAAATCTCCCAGGTGGAAAATACCCTCCCTATACCAGGAATCAGAGAGACATCCTTAGCCCCAGAAATAGAGAATTTAGAGCCTAGAAAGCGGTATAAACAAACCTCGTTACTTCACTAACTTACTTCCCAAAGTCAAACTTCTTTGTCTTGGTCAATTCTTCTCAAATTCATTGTTTCTTGTGACTAAAAGTTGCCTGGTTTGATCACGGCTTTATGAGGTCCCATATTCACAACACAAACTTTTTTCTCCTGCTAACCTGTCTTATGTCAATATAATTATCAGACCAGCCAAAGAAGCTAGAAGGAAAGATACGTTTTCCATCATAACTACTACAGCGGACACTAAAATAGTTCACTCAATGTTCACTCTCTCCCATCTTTCCTGTGAACAAAACCTTTATTTTGTTGGAGGTAGCAATTTTCCCCGCTAAAAACTTGCTATTCTTCTCAGCAGGAAGTAACAGTTTGACCCAGATATGGACACTAAGGCATCAGTGGAAGTCTTTTATGGAGATGTAGGAAATCATTTCCTTTTCCAAAGAAAAGGAACAGGATTATTTGTCCCCCACATACAACACACACATCTTCCTATATATGGATATAGAATTTCCAGCAGAAACAGTCATAGTACAAGCAGGAGACTAAATGCAAGAGAGCAAAAATTCAAAGCCCAAAATAGTAAAACTGAAAATAGAAAACGTGGTGTCTCTGATGGTATCACTGAGCAACAGAACCACCGATGTTAGTAATGAGCCTCATTACTTCGTATTGCATGAGGAAATGACACCCCTATAAGTGAAGACCTTGGTGGTTACTTTCTGGTTTTTGCTCACAAACACTTTCTTAACCGCTATGACCATTTAATATTGACTTCGAAAATCAAATAACTTCAGTTTCATTTTCTATCCTTTTTTTGTTTTCCTTTGGTGCCCTTGTGTTTTTGCTGAATTACACTTGCACTCAAGCCAGTTACTCTGAGCTTAATGGAGGTAAACAGGAAGGGGTCTGTAGTCATTGACCTCTTACTATGTGCATGACTAAGATAGTAAAGCCAGGTCTTAATCATTTATCCCAGCAACTTTGTAAGTTATTACGGTTCCTCGTTTATAGATAGAATCTGAGGTTAAAGATTATGAACTAGCTAGTCCAAGATGATACAACTAATGAGTGCAGAATGTATAGAGTTGAACCCAAGTTTGTCTTGCTCCTACTTTTAATCACTGTGCAATATCACCTCCTAGAATAAATGATCCATTTTGTTATACAAGGTTAAAGGGACCAAAATGTAACTTAATGTGCAAGCCCTGATTTGCTCAGGAAAGATGGAAAAAGAAGGGTAAGTAGAAAGAACCTTTCTGAGACAACATATATAGCATTAGTATACAGTGTGAGTTCATTGTCTATGCATGCTTCTATAATTATCTATATATTGAGTATTTTATACTCTTTCAGGAAATCATTATAACCGAAGTGCCAAAATTTATCCCTAATGGAATTGAAATGGTCAAGTAATACATGTTTTAATTGCTCGTTAGGCTACTTCAAGGAAAATACTAACAGATTGCTAATTAGATATATTGAATAGAGTATTTCTGTTTGTTTTAAAAACTGGCATTTGTGGAAACATTTGAACACAGCTACTACAGCAGTCAAATGTTCCTCCTGAGTTAGAGCTCGCACCACTCCCAGATTCCCCACCCCAGGAGCTGTAGCCTAATTTTAGCATTCTGTGTACTGTACAATCTAAGGCCAATCTGCATTCCAAAGAAATGTAAGTGGCTGCAGTCCAGACATTCAACTCCTTACAATTATGCAAACACATTTTTTATAATAAGAAGCCTTTACATAGGTGAATTAATTGGCTGTCAACATATTCAAGAGACCTATCTCATATTTTTCATATTTAATGAGAAGAGGAATGCTTGAAGACCTCATGGTATTGTCTGTGTGCTTCTTGCCATCCTCCAACCCTTATCTGTCACCCTTTCTCTTTGAAAACATATTTTCCTATTTCATTATGAAATTGGCAACAGGCAGGCAAATTATTGAGCTGAGAATCATCTCTGTACATAATGCTAGCAGGCTTCAGAATAGCTAATATTTATACCTAAAGAGAGATAAACATGGAAACACTTTTGTAAACAGAGTTAGGCCAATAATATTTAGGGAAGGGAAACAGAATACTAGAAAAAGTAGGCTTTTGTTAAATATTCACCACCCTTAAATCATCAGCTCATTAAGAATAGATGTATGATGACATTTTGTTTCTTTATTTTTTCAAAATTTTGTTTAGAAATGTTTTGACATCTGAGTTTTTATATTTGACGTTAATTATACTCTTTGTTTCTGGCAGAAATGACCCAAACAAGACAAGCTGTTTTTCACCTGTCATCACATTTGCTTTCAACTCAACTTCATGATCTAAAAAGACTTTAGAAATGATTGAATTAGGGCACAGATAATGTAGGAAATTTCCAGTCTGGTTTCTGATGTTCATTGTTTCAGGATAAGTACTATCCTAGTGCTATTCGAATAAAAACTAATTCTCAAGAAATGCATGTGTTGTCATAACCTAGTCAAGAATTCCACCTGTATTCCTTTCTCAGTTAGTTTTCTGTGATCTAGTGCTCGTTGGCTTGGTTGTCTTGAAACCTGGCATGAGTGTTAATGTTGCATATCCAAACCTGCTTGAGTGCCTTGTTTACAAAAAAACATGTACCATTTTAGCTATTTATTTTAGCCTTTTCCCCATACGGTTTGGATAGCTATGCATAAAAGGAGGGTTGTAAATGGGAGAGGGTGGTGTATTCTTCTTGATGCAACATGTACTGGAGAAGGGCAGCTGATGAGGCATTTAACCCTTCATTGCACAATTATACACAGCATTCTAGTCGGTTCTACTGAAGCTCCCCGGGAAAGCAGACTGTGAGTGACTCCCACCATACTCTTCTTACAGTACTCATCTGAAATTTCCAACATGCTAGTGTACAACCATGTCCGGCTGCTGCAAGTGAGATGGCATGAACACAACGCAGAGTCAAGGACAATCTCTTACTTTAGCAGCACAATGGGGCTGTCAAATGGAAGTCTGGATTTGTTGTAAGTACTGGGGGAGTTGCAGACACCTTGCAGCACATTTGAGGGACAATAGCCAGGGTTAAAGTCATATAACCTGAGAAATCATTGCAGAAACTTGGGAATATTTAATCTCTAGAAGTGATTTTTAGTCAGGGATAAGTAAGAAAATTGCCTGCATATTTGGAAGCAGTGTACATTAGAATTTAGAACTCAATCTTTTTTTTTTTTTTTTCCTGTGTGTCCCAGAGTACAGGTAAATTCAGTATCATTAAGAGGGAGGCTAATCCCAGTTTGAATCAATAGGGAGCATTCTGATATTTAGAATTATTCCAAATTAAATTGTGTAGCCATGAGGAACAGAGAATTCCTCACTACTAGGAGTACTCAAGAAGAGGCACCGACAACTATGACATAAAGGATATTTAGTCTTAGTTGTGCATCTTCCAATAATGAGAGTCATTAGCTGGCCAACTAATGATGCAGTCAGGGCACCTAGTCTACCTCCTTCCGCTTGTCTTACAATAAGTCCTCAGGGTCCAGGATCATTTGATCCACCTCGCTATAGATTTATCTATATGCATTCCTAGTTCAATGGGATGTTGAATAGGTTCTGTGTTTGCCATGAGGTAGAAAGAGGTTTTTAAGTGAGAATAAAATCTTCCCTGAGGTTGGTGAGAATATTAACAGCGCTCTTAGCACTCTTGCCCCACTTGCATGAGACACACAGCTGCGTTGTTTGGTGTAGAGGGAAGAATACATTCCCAGTCCCTGTTCTTCCAGTAGTTAATCATATGATCAGTCTTGGAAATAATGATGCCTTATCATTATGCAGCGTATGTATATTTGTCCCTCACTTCCAAAACAACAAAAACCTCTTCATTTCATTCCCAAAATAATTCTGAATTTATCTGAGTCACTTTCCTCTTCTCATTCTCTATTACTACCCTCATAATTTAGATTTTCATCAGTTATGTTATGCAGGTTTATAATAAAGTTCTGATTATCTTCCCTGCTTCCCATCGTACTCACTCTGTTATGCTTTTCACTGTGCAGCCTTAAGGAACCAGCTGAATTCAAATATGGCCCTTAGCAAAAACTCTCCACTCATTCCATATTTACAATAAAAGAAACTTGCAAGCTTTTGTAGCTGAGGAGTTTTTATTCCATATGAAGTCATATGTTAAACTTTAATAATAACTAAATAATGACATGTTTTATGTAATTAAATGTTTATATATCATAAAATGCTAACATTTTCTTCTTATAATACCAGTTACTAATTTATTTTTAAATAATTTTGATTTTAATAATGTTTTAAAACAGTCTGTTCTAGATAACAGTTCATGTTTATATCAATTTATTTCTCCACTTTAATTTGTTTAATTTGGAAATATACTATCAAAAAAACCTGATTGGCAGTCATTGCGAATCGTATTCTGTTGTAAAATGGGATAATGAAATGTATTCTAACTATAAATCATTATGAATACAAAACTTATGCAATTTCTAAACTTGTAGTGCTCAAGTTGTGTGAGGCAGAAATTTGAAAACAGAAATAACATGTAATTTTATTTTCAAAGTTGAGGTATGAAATACTTTCTTGAATTAGTAAATTTTCAATTTAGAGGGAGTTGATGAATAGGTTCTCAGCAAGTTTAGTTTAGTTTTTGGGTCAGGGGTCCCTTTACTAATATATCACATAACATTTTCACATTCCCAAGAATATCATTTAAAATATCTCTGGTACTGCTTTGCTTATCTTTTAAATTAATTCACTCAAAACTCTAAAAATCAAATTGTTAAATGAGCCCAAACTTTGAATTTTCTCATTGAAATCTGAATCTGTCATCAACGTGGTATCTTTGCAACACTGAATCATCAAGTCAAGTTTATTTAACTTATTAAAAAATAGCAAAGTGTATAAGTTGGTATAGTCATGTTGTATCAGATAAGTATTTGAACAATGGATTTTCTTTGTCACAAAAAAAGTAATTTCTTGTCTCATTAGAATATTTTATACCAGTACCTTCCCTCAGGACAGCCAGTGAATTTCAGTATAAAAGTGGACATTTTGTGAATCACTTCCTGTTTCATTAAATATAAATTCAGAATGTCAGCTATTTAAAAATTTGATGAATTCACATTTATATGTCATTATTAACATTTTTTTAAATTAACATTGGCATCACCTAAATTACCAGTGTTTATTCACTTAACATCCCATGATTGTCTGAATACATTTCAATAGCATATTTAATATAAGCTATTACTCATTTAATTTTCTGCCATTGTTTTTATACCATCAACACAATTGTCTTATGATCTTTATCACTTAGTGATGGTGTATTGAAAAGTTATCTAAATACATAGAAATATGTTCTCTTGTTGTATAAGTGCTATAGCCTATGAAGAGACACAAAACATGTAAATTCTCAGGGAAATAAAGTATAAATATTTTGCACAAACTAAATTCCCCAAACTATTTCATCAAATATGTTAGATGCACAAATCATTTCATGTAGGTCTCTTTGAAAAGCAACGCACTCAACTAGCTAATTCTATCCGTCTATTCTTTGTCTTGCTTCATTCCTTTTCATGGAATCTGTAATTAGATTGCATATTTATCTGCTTATATATTGTCTACCTTTCCCTGTAGAGTTTAACACACATGCCTTATTTTCTGCTGTATACTTTGAATCTAGAAAAGCACTGTGCTCATAATAGGCACTCAATAAGTATATTTTTAAAAGAATTAATGCATATATATATATGTATATATATATTTATATATATATATATATAGTTCTTATTTCTTCTTTGAACTAAATGATACTAACTAGATTTTAACAGTGACTTTCTTATTGATAATACTTATAAGCAACGTCAGAATCATAGAGTCTCTACAACATTTCTTCCTGAAAATGTGTATTTCTTCATTACATATGTGTATTTATATTATAAAATTAAATTTTATTTGTATTATTATCCTTATAACACAGAATAATTGAATTTAGGTTGAAAGCAATAAGAATTAATTTATGCTTATTATGTTTTCTTTCAATATAATATATTTGGCAAGGATCATATGATTGTTTTACAAAATAACTGTAAAAGTTTACTTTGCAGACTTAGGTGATATATGTTGGAATAATAATTAATCCATATAAAATATTTTAAAAAATTCTTTCATATCTTTTTGGCATTTGGTGATTGTAGCTACTATCAGGATTAAAAAAATAAAAAAGGCATATCCAGTTCTGACTACTTCTTAGAAAAGCAGGTGTTCTAGTCACTCAAATTAAATGGAGACTACAAAGCAAACTTTAAAAATATCCCTCTATTATAGTGGGACATATAATTTCTATTTGATAGACAACATTTAACAATACATTTATCAAAATCTCATAGAAAAAAAAACCCAAAAAAACTCAAAACTATTCCTTCCAATAAAATATTCACAGAGTTCTTACTGAGTTCTCTCTCTCCCTGGTTACATCAAGCACAAAAAACAAACAAACAAACAACAACAACAACAAAACCCACTTAGATTGTAATTCAGTGAGGAAGGCAAACAAGCTTCAGGTAAGGTAAAATTTGTGATGAAGGATTCCCACACAATATAGTAAAGAAAATAGATTACATTTAATCTCTTTTAACATAGACAGTACATGAAGAAAATTAGGAAAAAAAATATAATATAAGGAATAGAGTTTACATGCAGAAGAGAGGTGAAAAAAAACAAGACAAAAAGAAATTAAATCCTCCACATTTATAATATTACACATAAAAAAGTTGCTATAGAAAAATTTACTGTGAAAATGAATTCAATATGACAAGCTCTCAAAGACTTGAAGACAAAACAGTAGAGAGATAAAAATGGAGAGTGCAGAACTAATGGAAAAATTTGATGAACAAAAGCTTTTGGGGGCCAGGGAGGGTCGGGTTGTTTCCACCATGTTGGTGAAGGCAAAAGAAGACGCCTGGAGCTCCAGGACTGTGGGCTCTGCAGGCTCCAGCCTGCCATATTAATAAAGAGAAAGGGAAGGCTGACAACAACCTCCCCTTACCCCATATACCCACAAACACACCCTTCTTCTCACCCCATCCCATGACTCATTTTGGTGGGTCCTTCTCCTGCCTCACTTGGCCCAATCTCTGCCCAAAAGAAGCGGAGCAGCCAACGCCTCAGAACAGGCTTAAAAGAGCGCGGAATGGGGGGAAAAGGGAAATGCTGACTAATTGTGCCTGGGCAGGCTGTGTTACTACCTGCAACAAGCACATTAACTTCAGCTTCTATAGGTTTCCTTTGGATCCTAAAAGAAGAAAAGAATGAGTTTGCCTAGTTAGGCACAAATATTTTGTGTCAGGAAAATATACTTTTCTTTGTTCAAAGCATTTTGAAGCCTCCTGTTTTGACCTAACAGGACAGACTTGATGACTTAAAATGGATGCTATTCCAAACATTTTTGGTTTTTGTGCCCATGTAAAGTCTATGAAACTCAAAGTCAAGAAATCTTTTGAAGAACAACAACAGTTGTACCCCAACCAGACCATTTAATTTAAAAGCAAACAGTAGTAGTCAGCAAGTACTACTTGAACACAGTTATGCCTTTAGGAATTGTATGGATGCAAAAAAAGAGGATAATTAAACTGGGGGAAAAAAGAGCAAGCTTAAGAATGAAAATGAAAGCTTGCCTACAAAAGGAACGCAGAGGAACTCGAAGATGGATCAAAGCCACATGCTTAATGAACAATCTAGAAGCAAATAACATACTACCTAAGCGCACAGTATAACACATTTTACCAACTGCCTTAAGCAGTCTTCTTTGGAGGATTTCAACATTCCTGAACAAGATGTACAAGATAAGACATTACTAATTCTCTAAATCTAAAACAGAACAAGGGTACCTTCATTTAAGATAAGCCTGAATAGAACTTGATGCCCATACTTCATTCTATTCAAAGGTAGATACTTAAGGAAATTATGCCAAAAAGGGGTATTTAATAAAGTTATAATTGAAGTAAAAACAGAATGAACCAAATAAATACATTAAATCCAATAAATCTGCAAAATAATGTCAATGTTAAGAACTTGGCCTGGAGGAACTGGCTTATAAAGAACAGTGTAAGCATGAATCTACTTACATATAAACTAAGAAAAACAATGTTGAAGAATTATGTTTATAGAGGAAAATATGAATGATCTGAATGAATATCGAGAGTCTGAAGGAATAGAACAACTCAATTGGAGGCTGGTAGAGAGGTAGAAAACAAGGTGAGCATGCTTATAGTTAAAACATCCTAATATTGAACTGTGTCATTAATTGCGACTTCTTCTAAAGTGCTTCAAAATCTTAAATTATAGAATGGTCATTTTGAAATAAAATATGCTATTGGAAATAAACAATTATCTAAATTTATATTGTCCAGTATGGTACCGCATGTGGCTACTGAACAGTTGAACTATGGCTGGTCAAAAATGAGATGTCTTCTAAGTGTAAAATACACACTAGATTCCAAAGACTTACATGAAAACAAGTAGGAGAAACATCTCATTAAACATTTTTTATAGTGATTGAGCATTAAAATGATAGTATTTTGGATATATTGGGTTAAGTACATACATATTAAAATTAATTTCACCTCTTATTTTTCACAGTTAAAAATTTGATTACTAGGAAGTCTAAAATTACATATGGTCCTCTCATTATATTTCTATTAGATAGCATTGACCTAAAATATTTGATTTACCATATATATTAAAATCTGGTAGAGACATACCTTTAAAATTATTTTCTTAGATATATATATAAACATATATATTTATATGAACCAAAATGATTCAACATAAATATAATAAAATAATAAAACTATTATAAACATATTAAAATACAATTATTTTTCTACTTGAAATTTGTTTTCAAACTTAATGTGATTGTTATATAACATTATGCCAACATTTTATCAATTGAATATATCTTACACAGAAGTCTACTGGTGAGAAATAAAATTAATGGCACTTTAAATATGTGGTTTACGTTATTTAACTTGACTTCAGAAAGCTTATTGATACATTTTTTTAATGTATTTTATTTCAAGTATAATGATTTGCATCATTATTGTCTCATTGTTTCTGAGACACTGGCTGTATTAAAATCTCATTACTGTTTATAGCTATCATTTAAGCTCTTTCAGACAAATTCTCAAAGAAAAAATAAAAATGATATTAGTTTTACATAACCTGTTTCTTCCTTAGTAAGCTGTGGTTGACGTGTTGTGAATCCCCTTCATTTCCATTTCTTTAATAAAGCAATTTGCTTTAAAGGTCACTTAACAAACTACATATCATCATTTTCCTTGACATTCATTAAGGCCTTTTACAAAATATTCTGTTCTCTACATTTTGAGTCAGGCATTTTTACTTCTCTAAGAGTTCACTTTTGGTGAGTTACTTCCTCGTCAGAAGTCCCATAGTTTCACTCATCTCCTCTAAGATAATGACCACTAAATCTTTATCCTAGCCCTGTGTTCTTACTGAGCTCTAAATCTATATTCACCCTTGACTCAAGCTTGTAGAGGCTTTTGGTATCCCTGGCTGGACTCCCGTTCATCTTTAAAGCTAGAATTGTGGGACAAATTATTTTCCTACTTTGAATCTCTGATCTTCCCCTCTGCCTCATCATTTCCGTTTCCTCTTCCACACATCTCTGCAGCTTGCAGCCGTTAGATAGTCCATATTAAGGTCCATATCTTTAATTACATCTGCAAAACTCTAAAAGTTAAGAGCACCCTCTGGACAACAACTGAAAACAATGAAGGATACACTGTCCACTTTGCAAAAAATATTCCCTAAGTCAGTGGAGGTCAAAATTTGTCTTTCTTTTTAAAATTTGTGTGTGTGTGTGTGTGTGTGTGTGTGTGTGTGTGTGTGTGTGTGTAAAAAGTACAAACCTAATTTAATACCTTGTTATATCTATTCCTGGTAAATATTTATATCCAGCCAAGAAAATTCACTTCCTACCCTACTGCCTTAATTCCTCCCATAAGAGTGTGACATGAGTTGAAGGACAGAATCAGATTCTGTAAAAATTCACTTCCACAGAAATAGCAGTCTAGCTGGGTAGGTATTATCTTGTTCATGCTCCCAAATTACTATGTTTGGGCAATTTTAAGTGCTCATCCTAGGAATATTCCTTGCCTATTCCCTTAGAGACACAATTTCAACTTGAGGATTTTTATTTATATAAATGCTGACTCAATCACAGCTCATTTGCATTATTTAATGCTTTTAGATAGGTCTCCCACAACCAGATAAGTGGCTGGGAATGACTTTGGCTTAAAGGCATGCATTTGAGGATTAAATTTCCAATTTTGAATGTCCTCTGGGATAGTTCCCCAATCTGACTCTCCAGCTATATTCTCTTTATTCCTTAAGTCCCTGTCTCTGAAGCATATAACCTGGGGGTGCCCAAAAAATGTACACATTTTAAGAGATGTTATCTATGTATTACTTTTTAAAGTTGAATTTAATTATAGTAGCAATGTGTAATATGACGTTCGGTCAAAAGATGGCGTTAATCAAACGACTGCTAGCGTCATTCATTGTATTAGAATTTTAATAGTTTTTTCCTTTCTTAAAATGTGTACACATTTTTTTGGCACCCTCTGTATAGTCTTGAAGGCTGAATTCCTTAGGCTATCCCAAAGTTACTTGCATATTTTGGCTATAAATAATTTCATGTCTGCACTATTTGCTGGTTGCTTTCACCACTACTCACGAGTACATTCTTCCAGGACCGATGCATAATCCATAGAAGAGCACTTTCATCATAGACAAAAGATCTCCCTCACAGCCTTTTGTAATGCATTATTTTAAGTTTCAGGCATGTTTCCTGGGTCTTGGGAGAGTGGCCACATGGGATATTGTATGCCCCTCCCTTCTCAGGAATGAGATAATTCACCTTTTAGGAATTCAGAATGTTAAAGAGATTCTTAAACTTCACCTATCATTTCTTTCCTTTTGTAGTTCTTTGTTGTTTGTTTGTTTGTTTATTTGTTTGTTTGTTTCTGATAACCCCCTTATATCTGTCAGGGTTATTAAGGCTTTCTGGAGAACTATGTCATTTTCCATTTTAATTTCAATGGCTGATAATCACCTTCCATTTTATGAATACCTAGGTTTTTATTTAACTAACTTCTTAATTGCACCATTGCAAACTTTGCTATGTTCAAAATCCTTGAAACTATTCCCTCAAGATAAATTAATATTTTGTTAACATAAATTTCTAGAAATCACAGAATGAAAGCATATAGTCTGTTTTACAGCTTTCAGTACATATTGCCAAATGGTTTTGCAGAAATAATAAACCAAGCTTTACTCTCACTAACCAGGTAAGAAAGTTCCATTTTCTATGAACTCTTACACACAATGCTTATCATGATTAAAAAGCTCCCTTTTTAACCTCATTTTGTGTTATCATTTTATTTTCAGCTGTATGAGCAGTGGGAAGTTGAAACTTCTAATTCTTTTTCACAGAAAAATAAAGAGGTAGGCAAATTTTTGGTCAATTTCAAGAGTCTATGACCTCATCTTTAATATATTTCTTCCTTTTATACTTCTTCATTTTATAAAATGAAACAAACATAAACTTTGAAAACAAAGGTTTGATTAACATATATCTCCAGTGGTATGTCAAGGAGGTCTGAAAAACACAGAGGAATTGAGATGGGCAGAAAGGTAGTTGTAGGGTGGAGAAATACTATTTTCATAGCAGCAATGGGTAAAATACTAACCCTGGCAAAGTTCCTTCTTCCAAAAAGGAGGAAAATAAAAGAGGAGATGGAGTTATGTAAAGTCTGACACAGGAAGGGAAAGGAAATCCTGTTGGTATGGAGCAGAACTATGGACACTGAAAACTTGAGTTTCCTAACAAATCTCACTTTCCATGACATCTAGCATTGTCTAATTCATTAGCTAAATTAATCAAGCACTTCGATTAAAAATTACCTTGACTGTAGTAAGCAATCATCAAGGGTGTCTAGTACCTGAAGTTGTCTTTATGGGAACATTAAATTTGTATTAACTCTTTTTTGATACACACACACACACACACACACACACACACACACACACACAGTCTACAGAAGTACTATTTGGTATTCTAATTCCCTTTGCTAGAAACTATGCTTAATCACAACTATGGAATTGATATTATTATTTACATCATTCTGAGGATAAGCAAACCGGCTTACAATACTTTAGATACTTCACCACAGTCACAAAGTCAGTGACAGACCTCATATTTGAAACCACTTCTGCTTTTTTCTAATCCACATCTCAACCCTAGCAGTATACTTAAAAGGGGGTGATTTTACTGTATGTAATTATACCTCAAAAACCCTGAATTGAAAAAAATAAAAAGTAAATTGGGGTTTTATGGGCAAGGAGAAATGTGAGTCATTTTTGTACTTATTTTTTTTTTGTATTAAAAGCACATGAATGTTATTTAAAATGCAAAAAAAAAAAAAAAAAGAAGAGTTAAACTACTAGAGGAAGCAATATGTTATTGAGATTAAGAGATGAACTTTGGCATCCTACGTGCTTCATTAAGAAACTTGGCTCTGCCCCTAAATAACTATACGACTTTGGGAAGAATTACTTAAGTTGCTTGAGTCCATGTCTTCATCTGCAAAATGGGAGAACAATATTTACTTATGACTTCTTTGAAGATTTAATGAAATCACTATATGTATATATTCTATCACAGTAGGCTCTCAATAAATGGAATTATTACTGGGTTTAATAAGTTCCTTTTCCTTCATTTATTGAAGGTGAAGTCTAAGGACATAGAGGAAACAAGAATTTCTTATGTATTCAACAAAGTGTGGAGAGGAAAGAAAAGAGTGTTGACCCATTGTATCATTGGACATAAGGGCCACAGGAGAGACAAAGAGACCTATCGAGGAGGCAGTGGAAAACCAGCTAGGACACAACCTGTATGTTCGTTAAGCCTCCCATAAGATAGGAAGGTTTAAAGTGGTGTCCTGTGAGTTCATGCTTTTTCCTTTGCAAAGATCTACGGTATTGCCCTCTAGAGAAATTAATTTATTTAGGACACATTTATTTAGTGACTCAGAGAAGCCAAGTACTGGAGGCTTGTGTCCTGAAACTGTCAGAAATAATATCAATATATTTAGGTTATTGGAAAGTGGAACTGGGAATTGCTATCAAGGCACGGTAGCCTCACTATGTGTCTTAACTTAGATTTCCTTCTCTCCCCGCACCACAACCCCAAGCAGACTCTGAGTGTACCTAATTTATTTGGGAGATAAAGCAAACATTAGGAAAGAAGGACAGGAAGGCATGTCAGTTGAAAGGGTACCAGATTCCACTGAGGGTGACTGGAGCTTAGCCCATGGGGAAACTCTGGAAGCCCGTGTCAAACACATACCTCAGAGTTTCAGGGAACCAGAGTAAACCAGCACATCAATGTCTGCAGAGGGATTCTGGGAGGAGACAGAGTTAATTCTTCAGCATTTTTGCTTCCTGTATGGGCAGGCAAAACTCTGGTGGTAGGGACAGAGAAAGCCCTCAGGCAAAGGGGAGCGGGTGCTGGCAGGTGGATGTCCGGCAGGTTTGCACTAAAATAGTAAGGGGGCGGGGATCTGAGTGGGGCTAGACTGTGAACTTACACATTACTTTGGTAAGAGTTAAGTTAAGCAAACATAAGGAGGTTTTGTTTTTTTCCTACAGGTCTTTCGGTTCTGTGAGAATGTAAATGCAGATGCACATTGTGGAGCTGCAAGACAGAGGCACATGTTGAGTGTTTCCCAACCTGTTTAACAAAGACAAAATAGCTTATAAGTCTCTTATTTCCTAACTATCTTATAAGACAAAAGAGTCTTAGAAATACATTAGGGCTCTAAGATCAATTTCAAATGCTGATATTTTGCAAATCAAATTTCAAATCTAATTGCCTATTTACAAATAAGGAAAATTAGCTCTAGATAAGTGGTGATATATTCAAAAGGACTAAAGGTGCAAAAATGTAGAAAAATAGTACTTTATCTGCCAAGTGTTAAGAGCGATGAGAATCTAGAACATGTGACAGGGATTTCCTGTTAAATATATCCTTATGGTTACCTTCCCTGTTTTAGTTCCACTTATCTCCTATTAGCCTTTAATACTCTGGCTCTATTTTCTGAGAGTAAAATTTGCATGCCCATCAAGTTACATCTAAAATACATGTTTAATTATAATCATCAAATCTATATTAAATATTAGATACCAAAATGGTATTTCAATGTTAGTTAATGTATTGGTATATTGATATCAAGCCAATAGTATTATGGCATTGTTATTTTAAAAATTCTACCTCTGCTTAACAAAGAAGTTCAAATGCTTTATTTTCTATTAATTATCCCTATGAGAAGATTATGCATGTAAGACTATCCTTGTTTATTAGGTGAGGAGACTGAGACCTAGAAGTGTGGCAAAGACTTAGTCTCCCAGTCAGGAGACATTCTGAAAAACCTAGCTTTCCTATTTGAAAAAGCTCCTTATACAGATCACAGTGGAATAACGCATGAGTTATTCAATGGTAGAGAAATGCTCATTTAAGGGGGAAAGACAGAAAGAGGCACTTGATTTAAAAGATTGCTGAACATTTTGAAATTCAAACAGCGTTACTTAGGACCCATCAGAAACAGTGAAGGGAAGAAAAGGTTAGGAAATGACGCGGACGTTTCACAGCAGGGCAACTCTACTTTCGGCCCATTTCCCTGTGTGGAAACTAAGGAGACTGTGGAGTCACCGTCAAAGGTCACTTGGTTACACTATAAACATTGAATGAGGTCTAAAGGGAAATAAAAGTATATTCATCAGACGGAACCCACGTGCAGAAATACTCGGGGACCAATTTTGCTGGAAGTTGGGGTATTGCATTATAAAATCAGTTGAGGACACTTAAAACAGGAGTTAGGAGGATAGCAATAGAATTAAAACGAACAACGTACAGTTTAGGGCCATTTACAGTTCTCAAAGCACTTTCACACGTATGGTCATTTTTAATTTCAAGTTATTCAGGTTACTCCAGGAAAACGGAAGTGGGCCATATTCTTACTGTTGCCATATCCTTGAGTCCAAACACGTGTCTTAAACAGAGAAGGTAAATTTCAAAAAAAGGTTTTGCTCATATCCCTGAGGTCTTTAGCATATATTAAAATAATGCTTCTAAGTAGATGAGCGATCTACTTGATTGTGAAGTTTGGAAAATTCCTGTAGGTATATCTCTTTGTTTGATAAAATGGAGGTTAAGAAAATTTTAGGTTTTTTTCTCAAGCATGATCAATTCGCAAAGTGGTTGAACCAGGGCTCAAAACAAGTCTAGACTCTAAATTCCATCATCACATTATTCTTCGTGATGGTAAACTTTGCAAAGCAAGGGTAATACCATACGAACCTTGATTTACTTAAATAGAAATATGGAATCACTGTACAGGATGCTGTGGATAGTCCATTGATATTGAAAATCACCTGAAGATTCTTGTTTACAGAAGACTATGGGTCAGAGGAAAAAAACAAAACAAAAACTGCCTACTTTGAAAAAAATAATCTTCTGATTCTCGACCACTTCTGAACTCTCCGCTTACTAGTAAACGATGACTCCAACAGTTCAAATGAAATATCAATAACCTTCGACTTACACTCATTTATGAAGTCATTTGGCAGTGGCTCTTACACACAGCTGAATTCGGAGACTGAGCTATTTCCAGCTCTTAGATGAGTCATTTAACCTCTTTTTACCCTTTAAAAAAGAATAAATTGTTCCTTGGCCTACTTCACTGGGATGGAATGATTATTGGTGAGATAATGTCTATGAAGTCATTTGAATGGTCCAAAGAAAAAAATGCTAAATGTTTCAAAGTAACTTGCTGGATTTTCTCACCCAGGGGCTGAAAAGGAGACCCAGACCCATGAAACTGATTTTTTCAGTGACTTCATGAAGATTAGGGATGAGGAAGATTCTTGCTTGCTTGCAAAAGGAAACTATTTCTCTATGGTTGTACAGAGGTGTAAATAGAGAGGCTTACCTGTCTAATAAATTTCTGATGAATAGCTATTGCTTTCACGATGGTTCACTAGGCATAGGCACGCCAAAAAGATGCACATGAAACTGCCAAAGGCAAAAGACTGAAGGAATCTAACTTTTGAGAATGCAACTCTCTTCCTTGTTTCCTGGTTTGTGGCATGAGCATCTACCAATTTGGCCTAGGTTATCAATCTGGGAGTCATTCTAGTATTCTTATTTCTTCACCACACTTAGTCCATTTCCAAATCCTGTTCATCCTTTGTCATCACGTTTTTGCTAAGTGCTACTTGCCTCTTGATACTTACTATTGTGCTTTGCTCAGTTTATCAGCACACTTTTAAGTTGATTACTATAGTCTTCCCCCACTGATTACCTGACCTACTCTCTTATATTCTTCATTCCATCCCTCACATCCACAGCACACACCATCCCTTTTGTCTGGTTCCTGGTGCTTCCATCAAAGCCTTTACATTCCGGCTCCCCAAATACAGTGGCCTTTATCATAAAATACTCTTCAGAGATAATGCAAATGGCTCTCCTCTCTTCTCCTGGGAGATATTTGGTTGCCTGGATTTTCATGGTAAAAAAGGTTTTGTGTTTGTAAGTGTGATTTTTATTTTTCCAACTGACTTCCTTATGGACATACAAAATTACAATGATATTGTCAGTAGAAAGTCCAATATGGCTTGTGGTAGTTACAGTTTAGCATGCTCTAGAGCAGAAATTTTTATCATAGTACGTAGGCATGAGTTCCACAATCTTTTGTAGCTAAAATATTTGAGATTAAAACTGATTACTAATATGTCTTTATTGAACCATATTGATCACATAGTTTGAGAATGGGATACTGAACATTTATTTATTTAAAAATGCAGGGTTATATGTAAAGTGAAAAATTTTAAAATTATTCATAACTAAACCTTACTACACAAATTTGCATATTAAAATGGCAGCATTGATAGCTCTATAATTTCATTTTAAAATGCTAAATTACTACAATTTAATTTTAAAAGTATGAGAAGTCAACACTTTTTAAGTCTTAGAATCAATGTTGCTGTTACTATTTCTGAAAGCAATTTTGGTACTGAATATTTTATATGCTCAAAGAAATAAAACAACTGCATCTTTGATGATAATAAAAATTAATCAGAAATTTAGCTTTAGGCATTTGGAAAATGTTGAATGAGACTTTTCAGTAATTTGACATTTGTCCTTAATGAACAAGTTTTTAACAAAGTGATCTGTAACAAATTGTGTTTGCCTCAATAATACAACGGCTTAGATCAGTGGGGTTATATAAATAAAAGCTAAAGTAGAGACAGTTCTTATTGATGGCTTTCAGAAGATTCTTGTTTCTTTGCAGCCAGCTTTGAGCAGCTTACACAGCGTCGTCTCTTCCAAAGCAAGGTTGGATGATGAGTTTTCAGCCTGCAGACCTCTTGACTCCATCTTAGCTCAGTGAATCTCCTGGGGCATAAGACTCGCAAGCCCTTGGCTTTTAAAATACTTGATGTCCTGTGTAGTATCAAATAGTTTGGGAAAATGGTCCTTATAAAATGGGAAGGTAATACCTTAATTTCCATCCCAGATTATAAGACAATCAGAACTATAGGATCTAGACCAGAAGTGTTTAAACTTTCTAGTAGCTATGTGCAGTTTTCAGTGTATGAAGCAAATTTGAAAAGAATGCTTGTGCCCTATCACCAGGATAGTGAGTATATTGAGTTCTCTATTTGGAAATGGTGCATTTCCCCTGTTCTTTGTAATAATGATGGAATACATTTATGATCTTTGTCTACCACTTACGAACTGTATACGGTATAAGTTACTCAAACTTTCAGCACCTAAGTACTCCATCTATGAAAGAGATCAATCACATCTGTGGTATCAGTTTTCTATTGCTGCTGCAATAAATTACCATAAGTTTAGTGGCTTAAAACAACACAAATTCATGATCTTACAGTTTGGAGGCTAAAAGTTTGACACGGATCTCATTAGAGTAAAACCAAAGTGTTGTAAGGGCTGTGTTCCATTTTGGGTGCTCTAGGAAAGAGCATCCAATTTGTTTCCTTGATTTTTCCAGGTTCTAGAAGCTTCCCACATGCCTTAGCTCACTGCATTGTATCCTTTAGCTCAATAACACATATTCACTTATTTAAGTATCAATAGTATCAGATTATAACTGTTGTTTACTACAAGAATTAAAGTAAGCCTGCATTATCCTAAAGGAAGGGACAGTTCTAATACTAACACAAGGATCTGGGCCTAAAAAGCAGGTGGTAGTGGGGGATGTTCAACAAGTATTCAACAATTGGTAATCCCTTACCTGTTTCATTCTTGGAGTCAAAGTACCCATACTATTTGCATTTGATTCTCTTGATGAATGACTTCCTTTATTCTGCTCCAGTGACTGACAGAGTCCATTAACATTTAATGTTTTATAGTCATACAATTCCACCATATTTACAATCTATCATTTTCATTAATATTTACCAAAAATTAAAACTTGAAATTATTTCAATTTTTTTGCTACTGTAAAGCATACAACACAAACACATATCTCTATAATTTATTTTTCTTCTGCAGAAGCAGAGTGTGTGTGCGGTAATTTCTTTATACTGCTTGTATACATTCTACACTAGATTTCTTAGCTCTAAGGACATAAAAGTTCTTACATTCCTTATTATCTATTGTAGAATTGCTCTCCAAACGGATTATAGCAGTGTTACATTCCCATTAGCAATGGCACTGTATATTGCTTTCATTTCCCAAGAATCTTGCCAATTGTGAGTCTTTATCATAGTTTGTATGCCTTTGCTAATTATATTGATATATAGTGATACTTCACAAAGTATGTTTGTGAATATTATGTGTTGAGTTGTCCGGGTTATTGGTATCTCTGATCTAAAACCTGGGATTGCATGAGCTGTCAACTCTGTACAGCTATTTATAGGAGCTTGCAGAGTTATGGAATGTTGTCACGCAGCAGCCTAAACATCTGCCCCCTCGTGCCTATCCCTAAAGAAAGAAGAGTCCCTGATCCTTTCAGGGACTTTGCTTCACCTTTGTACTTACACCTTATGTCTCCCTGTTTGGCCCCAAAATATGGCTGGATAGCCAATGAATGACGGGTAAGATTCCCCACGGGGGGAACAACCTAAGCTAGGCACAGTCACGTGGGGACCACCGGAAGAACTCACGGGGTCGATAGAGGGGGGCACAGGTCCCCACATTCCCCCGTCTAAGGATAGCTTCTGCCTATGTGGCTATATTCCTTCCCACGACCTGCTTTGGAAGTGATTCAATGATGTGATAACATCAGTTCTCCTTCTATTCTTATCAATAAATTTCAGTATAAAGGTTTTGTCCCTGGGGAGACACATACCACAATTATTAAAACATCATGGGACTTTCGATTCCAGCTGCTTGCAGGCAAGGGTGATTGGTTTGAATCAGTTTTCTGGTATGATGTATGAGACTCACAGACTGTGGAGAAAACAATACTACTTCCTTGTGTGGACATCAATAAAAGCCACAAGGTGGACTGATTCAGGGCTCTCAGTCCTTCGAGGCTGTGAGACCCTTGGCCTCTATTGCACAAATTTCTTGATTTCTGTTTCTTTCTTAATCCTTCACCACCCTTTCTCATTCTCTCACTGGATGTAACAATGGAATATGCTCTGGATGCAACAATGGAATATGTCCAAAACAAATTTGTCAAAAATATTGTTTTGACAAATTTGTTTATATTGAGTTTCTATATTGTGCTCTTCCAAATTCCCTTATTAGTTATATTTGTCTTGTTTTTTAGATTCTTTAAGTTTTCCACAAACAAGAACACATTATCTATGAAAAAAAGTTTTAATTCTTACTTCCACATGATTTCATTTTTTTTTTCTTCCTTGGAAGAGGTTCTGGAGCCAGCTTCCCACCCTAAATGGGCCCCTTGGACCATTTGCCACTGCTCCTACATCCATCCTACAGGGTCACCAGGTCTGGGTCCAATCCTGCCTGTGCTTTTGCCTGCTATATGCCCCTGGGAACCTCAGTATCTTCTTCAGTGATGGCAATCACAATGCACTCAGGGCTGGGCAGGTCCTGAGCCAGTCTGGACACAGGAGCCCCCAGCACTGTGTAGTCAACAAGAAGGGAAACAAGAGGTGGGGGATGAGGTCCATTACCAGGGGCCTGTGAGCCACTTCCAGGTCTGAGCAAGGGAGAAGTCCTTGCAGGGTGGGGTCAAAGCAGGACAGGAGCGGCATCCTGCGCAGGATGAAGGTACAGACAAAATCCAACAAAAAAGTTTCTGACTGATTTGCCCACAGATGTGCATGGACGGTCTCTGTCATGCCATAGGTCAGGGTGAAACCAGGCACTAACAAAGTTGTGGTGTGCGTGTATGTGCGCGCGCTCACCTTACACAGATCCGACTGTTTTACTTCCTAATGCAAACCTTGAGCTTATTTTCACAGCACCAGCACTGCGCGTATGCGTCCTTCAATAAGGAAGATCCAGTGCTGGAAGCAAATATGGACAAATATAAAATCGACCAATGGAACTCTGCTAGTTTGGAATTTCTTTATGCTTTCTCCTGTCTCTCACCCTATATGGCTAAATTTAAAAAATGCCTATGCAGACCCTTCCAAACAGAAGCTTATGTAGATCTTCCTTTCTTACCCTCATACCTTAAAACTTGTCTCAAGCTTTTGTTCCGGGAAACAGATTTGAACGGAGTCTTCTGTATTCTTGCAGGTTGACCCAAGCATAGTAAAGGCTTTTTCTTTTCTCAAAGGCCCGGTGTCATAATTTTGGCTCTTATGAACATTGGGCAGCGGGCCGTTGCTCGGTAGTGAGAGGGTCACCACCACTTCTCCCCCTTTACAGGCACCATGGGTCTCTGCTCTCAGTCCCTCATTTCTCAGACTGCAGCTGTGGACTTGGACATCCTCTCATGCACACTTTAAAAAATGTAAAACTAATTTTGGGTCTTTAGTGATATTGTTTTTTACAAAAGCAACAAAAGCAATTCATATGAATTAACACACGTGAGCATGACATTAAATGATCTTCACCTACATCATTTTAATTGGCTGAATATTATTTTCTTGTAGGGGATGAAACATAACTTATTTAACCAAACACTTTCTGTTTTTTCCCTTTATATTATTTCAAACCTTTCCATCATGGTATGATAAATATTTTTTACTTGCATTTTTGTATACCTCCTTTATTTTTTTCTCCCTCAGCATATAAAAAAAATAATTATAAATAATGTGGAAGATACTGCGGCTTGACTTATACAATACTAATTTTGACTTCCTTCTAGATTTTCTTCTGCACTATGGCATTTGAGAAGCTACATTGACTAGACTCCAGGGTTCCACACTGTGTCATAAATTCCAAGTGTAATCATCTTTGTAGGATGTGAAAAAGGAAGTGTGAAGCAGAGGTGGTGGCCTTGGGAAAGGAGAATGGCCCTCTAACAAGCACGGAGCTGGTCCCCAGCATCAGTGCAGGGGCAGCAGTGGTTTCTGATGTGGTGCAGTTCTGCAGTGTTATTAGGAATGTTTCCCAAATAGTTTGTGCCAGGATTCATGGTACCCAAGCTATGTTCCTCTGCCCTTCCTGAGATTCTGTGATTGTATATTCTTTAATCAATCTTCTTTGGTTCAGATTAGCTAGCGTAGATGTCCTCTTCATCTACCAGGAATCTGGAAGGACGTTGGTGAAGCTTCTGGAGTTTTAGGCTTGGGATTACATACGGCCTAATTTATCTCCAAAATATTTGCACCATTTACATTCCCACAAGCAGTGCACCAACAATTTCCATCTTCCTGAAACTTCATCACCACTGGGTATTGTTTTAAAAAAAATTAAGAAAGACATTCTGAGAAACCCAACCCCAATATCTCCTTTCCTCTTTTCAGAGGCTTGAATTCCATGAAGTTAGTCATTTTCTCAATGATATATTTCAGTTTAATCACTAATTTTCTTGAAGACTCTTGAAGGTTACATATCAAACTCCTCTTATGTGTACATTGCAATCATGTACTGTATAACAAAGTTTTGATCAACAGTAGACTGCATGCCTACCAGTGGGCCCGGAAGATTATGATAGAGCTGAAAAACTGCTATCGCCTTGTGACATCATGGCCATCTTAACGTCAGAGTGCAGTGCATTACTCATGTGTTTGTGGTGATGCTGGTGTGAAGACACCTACTTCACTGCCAGTTATACAAAAGTATAGTATATATAATTCTGTATAGTACATCATATTTGATAATGATAATAAATGACTGTTACTGGTTTATGTATTGACTGTACTATACTTTTTATAATTATTTTAGAATGTACCTTTCTATGTATATAAAAAAAGTTTTGCTGTAAAACAGTATGCCATGCTATACCAGCAGTGACCTCCATCTGTGTTTCTTGATTGCATTATTTCCTCCTGTGCTTGATTTAATCTCATATTATTTTGTACAGCAACATGCTGTATAGGCTTATAGCCTAAGAGTAATAGGCTATACCACATAGCCTAGGTGTGTATGTAGTAGGCCACACTGTCTAGGTTTGTGTAAATGCACACTATGATGTGCACACAATGAAGCAACTGTCTCATGATGAATTTCTCAGAATGTATCCCGTCATTAAGTGGCACATAATCCTATATATATATATATATATATATATATATATATATATATATCTCCTAATTAAATCCCATAAAATAATATATATAGACACACACACACACACACATATATGTATATACTAATTAAATCCTATAAATCCAATGATTTAGGATTTTAGCCATTAACCCCTTCTGCAAATTCAGATCAACAAGACTCAGCATTTAAGTACTTTATGAATATACTTACAGCATGTAAATGGAAGTGAAAATTCAAATACTGTTAGTCTGACCCATTAGCTCATATTAATTCCAGTTCATCACTTGTTCTATGGAATCATCTATTAACCTTTACACTCCCTCTCTTATAGGGGTAATTTATAAATTTTGTAAAAGTTGTCTCACCCTTAATTATTTGTTGTGGGCAAAAAGAAATATGTAAATAAGTATATTTAAAAATTTTCCATTTTAATCGTGGATGCTAGTGCACCAGACTATTTTGTTAAAGGATAAACACATGTTGTTTATGAAAGTTGTTTAACTCAAAGATAATTCGTAGCTTCTACACAGCAAAAGAAACCATCGACAAAATAAAGAGGCAACCAACTGAATGGGAGAAGATTTTTGCAAACAGTGCCTCCGATAAGGGGCTAATATCCAAAATATACAAGGAACTCATGAAATTCAACAACAAAAAAACAAACAACCCAATTGAAAAATGGGCAGAGGACCTGAACAGACATTTCTCCAAAGAGGACATACAAATGGCAAATAGACATAAGAAAAAATGCTCAAAATCACTAATCATCAGAGAAATGCAAATAAAAACCACAATGAGATATCACCTCACCCCAGTCAGAATGGCTATCATCAGCAAGACAAATAGTAACAAGTGTTGGAGAGGCTGTGGAGAAAAAGGAACCCTCATACACTGTTGGTGGCAATGCAGACTGGTGCAGCCTCTATGGAAGGCAGTGTGGAGGTTCCTCAAAAAATTACAAATAGAATTATATTACCCAGCAATCCCTCTCCTGGGTATCTACCCAAAAAATCTGAAAACATCTACACATAAAGACACGTGTGCTCCAATGTTCATTGCAGCTCTGTTTACGGTGGCCAAGACATGGAAACAACCAAAATGTCCTTCAATAGATGAATGGACAAAGAAGTTGTGGTATATATATACAATGGAATATTATTCGGAGGTAAGAAAAGATGATATAGGAACATTTGTGACAACATGGATGGATCTTGAGAGTATAATGCTAAGCGAAATAAGTCAGACAGAAAAATTAGAGAACCATATGATTTCACAGATATGTGGTATATAAACCAAAAACAACAAAAGAACAAGACAAACAAATGAGAAACAAGAACTCATAGACACAGACAATAGTTTAGTTGTTACCAGAGGGTAAGGGGGGTGGGGGGTGGGAGATGAGGGTAAGGGGATCAAATATATGGTGATGGAAGGAGAACTGACTCCAGGTGGTGAACACACAATGGGATTTATAGATGATGTAATACAGAATTGTACACCTGAAATTTATGTAATTTTACTAACGGTTGTCACCCCAATAAATTAAAAAAAAAAAAGATAATTCGTTATGGCTTAGGCCACCTATTCTCTGATAACTGCCTGCTATGCACATACATACACTGCAAACAGTAAGAAATTGTAAGCATGTTTATGAAAACATGATTTGCATACATCATGTATATATTACACAAGCAATATGTGTAAGTCCCACCCTTGTTTACAAGAAATATGGAAGTATTAACAAAGACAATGCATTGTTAAGCTAAGAGAACATAGGTGTTTCTAAATTGCCCAGGACCCTAGCTGACATAAAGAACCTAGTCTTACACTGAATATCTGACAACACTATTAGTTGTTTCTTTTTCGTCTCTTCTGAGAGTGCTGAGTTGGCTGCATACTGTTTCACTAATGGCATAAAGGCACTTCAATCACCTTGCAATGTTTAGTTAATGAACATACCTAAACAAAGGATCACTTCGATTCAATATTTTGGAGTAAACAGCGTGTAAAAGTAATAAAGCAACTAATGTCCTGGAACAGTTAGTGCAACCTTCCTTTCTGTTGGCTCATAGCTATTTTATTGCTAAATTGACTGACCGGTTGATTGGCTTATGAAATGAGAATTTATGTCTGTAACAAAGTGTATGGTACACCAGTTCCAGGTTTTCTCTTTTGACCGATATCTTGAAACCAGGTCTTCTTTAACCTGAGTCAGCCAAAAATCTAAATTCAAAGTGAGCATTCGAATATAATCATTGATATTTATGTTAAATAAAATGTTTATTTTCCAGACAAAATTAATAGCTCTCCTCTTTGCTTCCTTAGTACCTCATGTTTATTTCATTTATTGTATTTACCACATTGTGTTATTTTATTTGTGAATGTTATTTTTACAGCCAAGATATTTTGCTGCTTGAGATTTTTTATGTGCATTAGTATTTAGTTCAGTAGTTGATATTGTGAAATAAGAATCAAATCAACGAATTAACAAATAAACCTCTTCCAGTTGCTAAGAAGTGGGCTCTAGGATCCTGAGGTATAATATAGAGGAAGAAAAAATACAACAAAAAGGAAAGCTAGTGACTCTTTCAACATTTCTTAGGGTATATTTATTTGTAAGGATGTATATAGATAGTTAACACAAAGATTAAATTAGTGCTACAAGCTAATGTGATTGATTATGGAAAAATAGTAAATGATAATTGTAGCTGTGTACAAAAACAGATAAATTCAGTCTCCATTGAAAGGTGATTTTCACAAACAAAAGAATACAATATTAACCCAGAAACAAAATTGGAATACCTGATGCGCTCAAAGCGGCAATTTTCTTATTATTAAAATGATAATGGTATTTAACCCATGTATCTCCTAGAGTTGATATAAGAAATGAATAGGAAAATATGTAAATGCTTAGATGGAAAATTGATTAAAGATCACTTCTTTAGTTTCTGTTTTGCCACTTATTGATCTAGTATATGCTACTTAAATTCAGTGACTCTGTCCATTCATAGAAAGGAATAAAAATAACTATATTCTGTTGTTGGTGTTTAAGCCCAGGGTTTCCATTCCACCCAGCAGGATTTCCTCACATATTGATATTAGGAAGCTTAAATGATTAAGAATGAGGCTGATGGAAATTATGACATTAAGGATACTAGCTGAATTTTTTTCCCCTGAAATCACCAGCTGGCTGATGATTGCAAAGTAGCTGAGACAGTTATAACACTTTCTCTTTTTTTTAAGTTCAAGTGTCTTTCACTGAAGTACACACATACAAAACTGAATGTTCAATGATCCATTAAAAAAACAAGTTTGGTGATTCATCTGGATGACTTTCTCATTTAAATCAATCCAAAGAAAAAGATTATTTGGAAATTGTTCTATTCTGAGTTTAAATCCTTTCTAAACAAAAATAAATTAGTAAGATAGTAATTGCTCTTAAGAGGTTTAATGTCTACTGGGGAAAATAATGTTGCACAAATAACATTGACTACATTAAGACATAACCTGATAAATATCTAAAGGGAGCTATAAAGTTCATTATGCAGACTCTTGGCACCGTGTGGTTACTAAAAACAAAGCATTTACCACACTGAACCATCATTTTCTGAAACTTTATATGCAATAAATATTTGTAAATTTGGATATATGGATGAATAGGAATTAATGGATGTATTTGATCTTTCCATACGGTATGTAGCATTTTCCAATTGGGATATGTAGTCTGTTCATTTGTTCTAGACTTTGGTCTCTCAATAACAATGATCATGTTAATGGTGACCACCCTCTTTAATCATATCGCAATGAATGATTTCACCATATAGCCTCTCTCTGTCACCCAAGCAAGAAATTCGAGACTTGACATCTTAAATATTTGTCAAATTTCTTCTCTACCCATCATATTTACTTAATGAACCAAACTTAAGGACTTCATTGTCTATTACTGAAACTATTGTAATGGACCTGGCTTTTTGTTTTGTTTTTACTCTCTGCCCTTAAGGTATGCCATAGTTTAAAGGGAAGTCCAACTATATCCTTCCCTAGTTTATAACACTTTAGCCATCTCTCATCATCTTTTGGACAAAGATAAATTCTATAGCACAGCTTACAGCACACTCCATGGTTTAGGCCTTGCTTCTCCTTCCCTTTATCACCAGGTTCTCTTTCACAAAGAATGTTCTAGTAACAAAAAAAAAACAAAAACTTATTGGGGTTCCTGAAAGACACCACACTATTTCAAGGTTCTGAGTTTTTACTGCATTTTTGCCTGTGCCTATACGTTTTTCTCTTTTTAAAAAATTGTGCAAGTAACTTCTACTCATTCTCTAATATGAATTCAATTGTCTTCTCCATTAATATAGTCTAGAGAGTTCCAACACAAAGGATGCGTGAGGTAAGCCACCTTTATACTAGCATACGCGCATCCCTCTACCCTAGAACTACATAATGTGGAGGTTGAGACTGGGGCTATGAAGATAAGGCATAAGGATGCCAACCTCTTCTCTACCACTTTGGGAAATTGCCTTAACCTTTCCAAGAAACCCTATTCTCATCTCCAAATGAAGTTTAAATGATAATTAAATCATCAAGTTGTTGTGAAGATTGCATGCTATCATGAAAATAATTAGCAGAAGTCTCAACACATAGGAAAGGCTTAATAAATATTACCTATTGCATTTGCCCTTACCACATTGAAGCAAATTTATTTCATACTATTTTCCTCACTAGACTGTAAAGATTTTGAGAGCAGAATCCCTGATTTATTTATCTGTGTATCCCCAGGAGTGGACCCAATACCCGATACATGGTAATTACCTATGTGTTGTTTGTTGAACCAAAACATAACGGACCTTACTTTACTATTAATAAACACTATTAGGAATATTGTCACATTATAACAATAAAGAAAAAGAACTCATTCACTGTATATCCAGATATTGCATCCATTTTGTAGATGAGGAAATTAAGGCTGAAAGGATTAAGGTAATTTTCCAAAGTCATAAACTAGTAAGCAGTATAGTTCTGGTACTAGATTTTCTGAGCACGAAGCCTTTGTTATATCTACCCTAGCACAGCATATTGTCAGCATGGAAACACTGCTTCTGCTGATGGATGCCCTCATTAACTATAAGTGTCAGACACAGTATTTAAGCTTGTCATCATTGTCCTTGATGCATCAGGGAATTCAGGTTTTACACTAAACAAAAACCATATGTGTGATTCTGTTGGCAACTTAAGGGGTTCAGAAAATAACCCTATATTGATGCTTGAGCACACTTTATTTCCTCCAAATTGCAGTGGACAACTTGATTGGAATGAGGCATCAGACAGTAATAAGCATCCCTTTATAAAATACTTGTCCTGGTAGGATAAAGATTATTCGTAAAGAAAAAAAATCACGGTGACTTTCTACTGTCCTAAAATTACCAAGAGACTTGATCACAAGTAGGCCATAATGAATACAAGCAATTAAAGCAGTTACCGATAAGCATCAAGTCATTTTCTTCTGTAAAATTTGAATACATTAGCTGAGTAGGGAGGTTCGATTTTTGCCTCTAACTGGCACACTAGAAACACCGGGCATGCTATGTTTAGCTTGATCTACCCCAAACAGTCTTTCTGTGGCTAGAACTTTATTCTGATCCTTAGGAGTTCCTCCCCAACTGCTATCTAGAAGTTGTCCATTCTTCATGGAGAAGAACATATCCTGTCACTAACTCATAGCTTTCTCAAAACAGGCATCATAGACATTGATGCCTATGATGTAATACGTTGTTATAGTAGTAATTTATTAGGGTGAAGCATATACGACTACCAACATTTAACAATTTTCAACTTACAAAAAAATTAGGAGATTCATATTTTCCAATCATACATGCTCTGAATTCACCATCCATCCATTCCTCACTTTTGTATTCCGAAGATCTGAGGATGCTTTGTCTGGAAAATTTTAAATAGCCATACAAAGATCCCTAAAGTGTAATATATAAAACGTGTACCTATATGTCTGTGTGCATGTGTGTATATATACTGTCTATTTGGATACATACACATAGCCTATAAAGTAATGCAAATAAATGAGAAGGGGAAGATAGTCAACAATGTTTTACGGCCTCACAGATGCTCCAATGCATGCTGAGGGCTCTTTTTATATTCTTTATTTCAGCATCACGGCCTTGAGAGTTTGTCATCACTGTACCCATTATAGAAACAAACAAAGAGGCTCAAATAAGCCAAATCACTTAAAATTATGTTGGTTTAGCCCAGTTTTATGCCCTAGCCTAGGTGTCTCAAAACATCTCTCTTGCTTTTAATGCATATTGCCACAATATATTTTACACTTTTGTTTTATTATTATAATTATAATTTATGTACACATAAATTCCCTGCAAAGCAAATCCGGATAGGGACAGTATTGGATACTTCTGCGAATGTCTCGGTAATCGATAGCCTTTTGTCAGTGCAGCACGACCCTGCCATCCCCCACACTTGTCACCAACAGGAAATCAGTGGACAGACAATTCTGTTTCCTCCATGACTGTGGAAAATACTGTGATACCTGCCATAAAAAACTAAAAACAAGCCTAAGTGCCATATGAGTGTCATTTTGTGACGAGATCCAAATTTCTTGTGCTGGGTTATGTCATACCAATCATAGTGCCTCTACCTATAATGTTATTGAGGAAAGAGTTTTATACGTTGTGGTAGGAGAGGGAATATTGTGATATGGACTGTCTTCTTTTATATATAAAGATATCCATGTCCATATCCACATCATTTATATCTATATCTAAATCGAATTTATATCTATCTATATACTTCCTGTATGACAATTACTCAATAAATATTTATAGATTTCTTGATTCTTATCTTTAATTTCATTCTCCTTTCAGAGCTGTTGCTCTTTTTTTTCTTATTCAAATGGGCAACAATGTGAAGTTAAAGACTTTAGATGTTCAAAGGATCTGAGATATTGACTACTTAGCCTGTTGTGAGAATTATTAAGCTACAGCTTAGACATGAAAGTTTCCTCGATATAAGCCCCAGTCACAGAAACTGTGGCCATGTGATTATGTTTGTAATATGGTAGTAATTAGGGTTATGCATCAAAAAGAGAAGGGACATTAGGTCTTATAAGAGTCTTTTGGTGCCCCTGGAAACTAATCCATTAACGTTCTGTTCCAATACTTAAAAGGTTTGGTTTTAATCATTTGTATTTCTTTTCACAGAAGTGATACTGGTTATTCTTCCTTAACATCATTATGACACAAGAAATATCAACAATAGCTACAAGATGCTCAACATCACTAATCACCAGGGAAATGCAAATCAAATCCATGATAAGATATCACCTCACACCTGTTAGACTGGCCATCATCAAGAAGACAACAGATGGGCCGGCCCGGTGGCTCAGGCGGTTAGAGCTCTGTGCTCCTAACTCTGAAGGCTGCCGGTTCGATTCCCACATGGGCCAGTGGGCTCTCAACCACAAGGTTGCCAGTTCAATTCCTCGAGTCCCGCAAGGGATGGTGGGCTCCGCCCCCTGCAACTAAGATTGAACACGGCACCTTGAGCTGATCTGTCACTGAGCTCCCAGATGGCTCAGTTGGTTGGAGCATGTCCTCTCAACCACAAGGTTTCCGGTTCGACTCCCGCACGGGATGGTGGGCTGCGCCCCCTGAAACTAGACCCAGAGCTGAGCTGCGCCCTCCACAATTAAGACTGAAAGGACAACAACTTGAAGCTAAACGGCACCCTCCACAACTAAGATTGATACACTGTTCCCCCAATAAAGTCCTATTCCCCTTCCCCAATAAAAAAAAAAAAAAAAAATAAGACAACAGATAACAAGTGTTGGCGAAGATGTTGAGAAAAGAGAACACTTGTTCACTCTTGGTGAAAATGTAAATTGGTCAGCCACTATGAAAATCAGTGTGGAGTTTCCTCAGAAAATTAAAAATAGAACTATCAGATGATCCAGCAATTCTACTTCTCAGTGATAGCTAAAGGGAATAAAAACAGCATTGAAGAGATAATGTTTTTTGTAGCATTATTCACAATAGCCAAGATATGGAAACAACCAAGTGTCTGTCAATGGATGAATAGATAGAGATATGATAAATATGATAAATGGAATATTATTCATCCATGAGAAAAAAGGAAGTCTTGCTGTTTGCATGGATGGATCTTGAGAGCATTATGTTAAGTAAGATAAGTTTGAGAAAGACAAATGCTGTAAGATATCACCTATATGTAAAATCTGAAAAAGCCAAACACATAGAAACAGAGGAAAATGGTGGTTGCCAGGGGATAAGTGCGGAGGGATTGAGAAGGTGTTGGTCAAGAGTACAAACTTTCAGTTAGATGAATAACTTTTGGAGATCTAATGTACAGCATTGTGATGATAGTCACCAATACTGTATTACACAAGTATACTTCAAAGTTGCTAGGAGATTAGATCTTAAATGTTCTCACCGCACACAAAAAAGGATAGTTATGTGACATGATAGAGGTGGTGTTAGCTAACACCACAGTCGTAATTATATTGTATTATATAATTGTATCAAATCAACGTTATGTTACTCCTTAAATTTATACCATGTTTTATGTCAATTATATTTCAATTAAAAAAAAAAGCAATCGCCACATAAATGTCTACTATTTATCAGACCCGTACTATGGAGTTTACGCACAATATCTCCTTGTCTCACCATAATATGAGCAAGGTATCACTATTATCCCATTTTATAAATGACAGAACTACACATAGAGAAGTAACTAGCAGAAGTTACCAAGCTAATAGGTAGTAGACCCAGGATAGCTATCTAGATCTATCTGACCCTCGTATCTGAGCTATTATCAATAGGGATCTGTTGAAGTGATTCTGTTTGGGAAATCACCACCATACTGAGTACAAATTCCCACCATGAATTTTTAACTTAAATAACATTTATACATTACAATAGCAATTAACATTACAGAAAATATGGACAAGTTAAAAAAAAGAAAATAAGAAATAAGTGATCCCAAATTCCACATATCCAGAGACTACTTGCAGCAACTTTGTATAATTCATTCTAATAACTCTTCTGTTAGCCTGGACAAAAAGCCTAGCGGGCATACACCCACAGAGACCTACTATTTGTAGATCTACGTATATATCTGAGTCATCCTTGATCATATACTTTCTTGTCGACCCTCAGGGCTGTGGATAACCAGTTTTCTGATGTCCACAAAATTTCTCCTTCTTTTTTAGGGAAAACCATTGCCAACAATGAAACCTGTGGGGTTATTTGCAGAAGGAAAGCACTTTATTCTTTCCATATTCACTTCTGATTAACACGCTTTTATCTTTACTTTTATTTTAACTTCAAAATCAATCCATATGTTAATAGGAAGGTCTTTGGATTTAGCTAATTAAGTTATCCCCAAAGGTGAATATTGTATTTGAGAGCCCTCAAACAACTAACTTGCTGCAAAGCATGCTAGTATTCTACAATTAAACAAATTAAGATCAGAAAGTTAGGTGGAATTTTCAAATTAGACAAGAGGCCATATTCATTTCCCTGGTATAGTTATGGGTAAAGTTCATGCAAAAACTTTGTGATTTTACAAGTGTTTCTATTTTAATATTTTTGAGATTGTTGGTTCTGGATGACCCAGAGTGAGATATAACAGAATGCTCTTAGCTGCAAGCAACACTCACTTATGACTCACTCAACTTAAACAGAAAAGATTCATCATCTTATTAAAATTGCTCCAGGGTTAGTTAAATCAGTGGCCTAACAATACCATTAAGGACACTGATTTTTTCATTTTTCTTTTCTGACATCTTCAGTGTGTCAGTCAAATTCAACCCATGGTTACAAGATGACTGGCAAAGTTACGGGAATTGTAGGAAGAAGACTGTCATCAGAAAAAGAAGGTCTTTACTTCTCCAATGGGTGATAATCAGTTTTGTGTATCAATTTGGCTAAGCAATAGTATCCTGTCCTACAATCAAACACCAATCTAGGCGCTATTATGTAGGTATTTTATAGATATAATTATCATCTACAATCAGTTGACTTTAAAAAAGAGATTATTCTGGATAATTTGAGTCATCCAGTCAGTTGAAAGCCTTTCAGAACAGACCAGAGGATTACCTGATGAAGAAGAAATTTTCCCCTGTGGACTGTGTCAGCTCCTGCCCCAGAGGTTCCAGCCTGCCCTTCCTAACAGTCTTTCCTATGGATTTTGGATTTGCCTAGTCAGGTCTTACAATTGTGTAAGCCTATTTTTTTGCAATCAATCTCATATGTATATCTTACTGGTCTATTTCACTGATGGAACCCTGACTGATAAACCATGATTTTCTTTTTCTTTTCTTTATTTCTGTTTTAAAATCAGGGATAAAAAAAGCACTTCTCAGGTCTTCCTGCCACATCACATTGGCAGAATTGTATTCAATATTTCTTCTGAAAATAATTGCTATGAAAAGTAAAGTAATTTCCACTTTATCAGGATTTACCTCCAGTCTCTTAGAGTAGGGGTGAACACAGGGAGGAAAAATATAGGTTTTGTTAGCAAAGCAGTGGATAGTCATTATTGAAAAATTCAAAGGAAGAAAACTATCAGCATCCTTCCTTGACACTCAGGGGTGTAATATTATATAACAGAGAGATGATCAATCCACAAATACTTTTGGGGTTCCCATCCAGGCTCTATCTCAAAATCTTCATGAAATTCAAGCTATGTCCCATAACCTCTCTGGCCTTCAGTTTAATCATCATTAAAGTTAAGAAGTTGAATTAAGTGAACTCCTAGCTCTTTCTAGCTTGTTCTGGGACAGAGCTTTGATTCTGTTCTTTATATACTTGGTGAAGCTAAACACATTCTCATGACCCAATTCATATTGTTCCTACTGTATTAAATCCTCTGTGACTGCCCCAGACAGAGTACACTTCTATTCAGCATTTTATCAAGCCCATATTATAATACATAGAGAGCTTCTCAGAGGAGGTGGCAGTTTATAAAAACCAATACAGAAAACTAAAAAGTAATAATAAAACACGATTATGACTTTATCGGTCCTTCTTTTTCTGTCCATGTTCTTAAAGACTTAAGTCAGGCTTCACTTCCTACTGTCTGCTCCTATGCATGCCAGTTATATACCACATTCATGCTAGACTCTGAGTTTTGAAGGAAAGGCTATTTCACATTTATATTTTTATTCACAACTTTTTCACAGTGGCCCATATGTGGATAGAACTAGCAACCTTGATGTTACCAGCACCACGTTCTAACCAACTGAGCTAACCGACCACCCCTATTCACAACTTTTAACAGTTCTTAGAATATAGCTAGAGCAGTTTCTAGAATATAGTTTACTAATTTATTGCTTTTCTGTGGAAAATTGATGAGAGTACAACACTGTTGCTGTTTCACTTTTATAATTTTTTTTTCTTGTTGCTGAACACATATTTTTTTAATAATTGGATGAATTCAAATCTGTCATTAAGTTATAGTACAGGGAAATATAGAACCGAAGAGCAAAAGGTTATTAGACAAAGAAGTCTCACCCTTTCTCACATTAAAAACAAGCTATTGTATTTATACATGGGTACAGAACACGTAAGTAATCAGCAAGATCAATATCTTTGTGCTGGACCACACCATGCAGTATTTTGAATAATACATTGAGTAACTCCTTAGTACCTGTATATATAGTAAGGAAAATTATCAGCGAAAGAAAGGTTGAAAATGTATATGCCATCAAAATCTATCTTAAAAGTAAAGTGTTTTATCAGCTGTCAAACCATGGCAGCTCTTCTCTGAATGAAAATTTAGGACAAAGACAGCAAATATGAATTTCTAGAGCTGTGTCACTATTTGGCATTTAAACTATGCTCTTCCCAACTTGATGAGAAAGGATTCTGCCTGGATGAAAAATGCAGTTCCTTTTTCATGACAGAAAAGGTGGGGAATGAAGCATAATCTGACATAAAAGAGACAGGAGATATAACTGTGTTGGATAATCATTTTACTGGAAAGAGCTTTAAAATTGGAAGCTATACTATTAATTAATTACATGACCCTGGCAAAATCAATCTCCACGGTTTTAATTGTCTTTGTACATAGAACGAGGAGTTTAGAATTGATGAACTCCTTTGAAGTTCTTATATTTAAGGGCTTACTCACCAATTTCTAAAATGAAACCTAAGAACTGACTAGAGCAGGCTCTTAGTGCTGGGACAAAGCTATCAGATGTTTATGGTCCTAATTCAAAGACTGAGACCTTGTCCTCGGTCCAAATCTGAATTCATGGAGTGTCAAGTATTCTTGGTTTTTCAAGGAAGGCCCCAGAATAATTGCATATGACGCTTTTATTGAGATGATAATTTCTGCCTTCAGTAGAAATAAACCAAATAGTAAAGCTCACTTTGAACATGAAAGCAAAGGCTCTGTGTCATATAAATACCCGTAAATCTGAATCACCTTTTCTCCCCAAACCCTTTTTATCTAATGAAAGATAAAATATTTTTTGTGTTTTTAGAGAGTATGAAAAGCCCAAAATTGGAGTTAATTGTTTTTAAAGATGAGACAAATGGAAAACAAATGGCTAGATGATAGACTTAAAGCTAGGTATATCAATAATCACATCTAAATATTCTAAGTTATAGATGGCTAGATTTTATTATTTAAAAAGCAAGGCACAACTATAGACTACCAACAAGAAATTCACTTTAAATATAGAGACATTATGTTAAAAACAAAAGGATATACAAAGATATATCATGTTAGCATTAAGCAAAGAAAACTGGGATAATATATTTATATCAGGTAAATATATATTTCAGTGCAACTAATATTACCGGGAATAAAGAGGATCATTTCATAATTATAATTCATAACAAGATTTAATAATCCCAAATGGTTCTGTATGTAATGATGGAGTTCCAGAATACATGAAGCAAAAAGTGATAAAAATACACAGAGAAATATACCAAACCATAATTACAGTCACAAATTTTCATGCCAGTTTTTCAATAATAGTAGACCATAGAAAGTAAATCATTAAGCATAGAGAAAACTGGACCTCTATGAACTAACTTCACATAATACTATATATATATACATAACACTCCATGAATAGCAGAATAAACATTTTTTTTCAAGTATACACAGAAAACTTACCAAAATAGACCCTGTTTTTCACCATAAAGCAAATATTGATACATTTTATTTTATTTTATTTTATTTTATTTTATTTTATTTTATTTTATTTTATTTTATTTTTTTAGGCAGATGAAAGCTATTTTATTGAATGATTGATCCATATACTGGACAATGGCTAGAAAAGCTGAGTTTAAGTACAGGCCACTATGTACAGGTAAAAGAGATGGAGCTTTATTTCTTGGTCTCTTCTTCCTTGGACAGAGTCTTGATGATTTCCTCCTTTTTGGCCTGGAGTCGCTCTTCACGGTGCTTGCGTGCTTCCTTGGTCTTAGACCTACGGGCCACAGCCTGGTCAGCAAGAAGCTTCTTGCGAGCCTTGTCTGCCTTCAGCTTGTGGATGTGTTCCATGAGAAGCCGCTTGTTTTTGAACACGTTACCCTTCACTTTCAGGTACAGGCTGTGATACATGTGGCGGTCAATCTTCTTAGATTCACGGTATCTTCTGAGCAGTCGGCGAAGAATTCTCATCCTTCTCATCCAGGTTACCTTCTCAGGCATTCGAGCATTGGCAATACCTATGCCTATATGCCTGCCCTTCCTACGGGCCAAAGTGTTTTTTCGGCATCGAGCTCGGGAATGGACAGTCACAGGCTTCCGGATGATCAGCCCATCTTTGATCAGCTTCCGAATCTGCTGGCGGGAGTTGGCGTTGGCGATTTCATTGGTTTCATTGGGGTCCAACCAGACCTTCTTTTTGCCACAGCGGAGGACACTGGAGGCAAGCCTCTTCTGAAGCCTGAGCATACTCATGGCTGCGGCCGCAGCAGGGAAAGAGCACTGATACATTTTAAATGATTCAAATCATGCCAAGTATGTTCTTTCTAGGAAATGAAATTAAATTAGAAGTCAATAAGAGAAAAAGATCTGGCAAGATTTACAAATATTTGGAAACTAAAATACAAACGTATAAGTTATTCACAAGTCAAAAAGTCAAAATAGAAAATAGACCATATGTGTACCGAATGTAAATGAAAGGCCAACGTATAAAGATATGTGAGATGCAGGTAAAAGATATTTATAGGAAAATTTATAGCACTAAATATATATGAAAAAAAAAATGTTTTCAAATAAGTGAATCAACTGCCATTCTAAAAACCAAGTAAAGGAGAGCAAATTAAACCAAAAATGTGCTGAAAAAAGAGACAATAAAGATCAGAGCAGACACCAGTGAAATAGAAAAGAAAAAAACAATAAACCCAAAAGCTGGTTCTTGATTAGATCAATAAAATTGATAAACCTCTAGGTCAGTACTTCTCAACCTTTTATTCACCATTAGCTCTGTAAGAAGATTTTTTTTTAGACATTTCTGTCTCCTTAATCGCCATCTTCTATTGAAATTTTCATACTACCGATATACTGTATATGTTTTGTATATGTATATGTTTTGTATATGTATATATGTATGTATCTGTTTGTAAACATGTGCTTCATAGATAAGAACAGTGTTAGTTTTAGCAATTATCTCCTCCACTGGCAAGAACCACTTTGCATGACTTTGGTGGCAATATTGCACCTGACTGAAAATGAATGACGTAAGCATTGGCAAAAGGTGTGGGGGGGTCGGACAGATAATACCTAATTTACCAATATGAAAAATGAAAGAAGTGATATCACTACAGATTCTAGATACATCATGGATTATCAAGGAATATTATGAACAGCTTCATACCAATTGATTGAATGACATAAATAAAATGGAGAAATTAATTTGAAACATGCAAAAAGACAGATAATCTGAATAATCTATATCTATTAAAGACATTTATTTCTTGTCAAAAAATCCTTCCCACAAGTAAAATTTTAGATGTAGATGGCTTCACTAATAATTCTGTCAACACTTAATGAAGAAATAATACTAACTTTATATAAAGTCTTCCGTAAAATGGAAAAGTTTATGTATTTTAACTTATCCATGAAGTAAGAATTACTCTCATATCAAAAACAGACAAAAATATTGACAGAAAAGCAAATTTCAGACCAATGTCCCCTAATAATATAGATGAACACATCCAGAAAAAGGTAAAGTAAATTAAATCCAGCAATGTATAAAAAGGGTAATACGTCATGATCAAGTAGGGTTTATACCAGGAATGCAAATGCAAAAGCAATCAGTGAAGAAGTCTTTTCAACAAAGGATGCTGTAACAGTTGGATACTCACACGGGAAAACAACAAAAACAAATCAAAACACTGATCCATACCTCATCCCATATTTAAAAATTAAGACAAAATGAATCTCAGACTTAATGCAAGCATAAAACGTGAGAGAAAAATTTTGTGACTTTTTTGTTATGCAAAAATGTATTAAATGCAACACCGAAAGCATGATCCATAAAAGAGTTGATAAATTGAGCTGCTTCAAAATTTTAAAAAATTTGCTTTTTGAAAGACACAATTAAGAAAATGAAAAGACTAGCTCCAGACTTGAAGAAAATATTGCAAATCATATATATGATAAAGGCCTTTTGTCTAGAATATAGATGTAAGTCTCAAATTTCAATAATAATAATAAAACAATAACAACAAACCAGTCCAGTAAAAAATGAGCAAACATTTGGATAGACACTTAAATGAATGGCAAATAAGCACTTTAGAAAGATGCTTAACACTATTAGTTATTAGAGTAATGCATATTAAAACCCAAAAAAGATATTCCAATACACTTGTAAGTATGAATGATATTTTAAAGACTTACCATATTGAGTTTTGGCAAGGACGTGGAGCAATTAGAACTTTCATACATTAATGGATGATATGTAAAATGAAACTTCCAATTTGTAAAACAGTTTGGCAGTTTCTTAAAAATTGCATATTCTCCTACCGTATGTCCAGCCTATCTATTCTTAATTATTTACTCCCTCCAATGAAAGAAAGTATACACACACATACACGTACATAAATGTGCCTAGCACCTTTATTTGTAACAACCGCCAATTGAAAACATCTTAAATGTGCATTAGCAGATGTAGCATAAACATATTGCAGTAAGTCTAAACAATGGGACACCAGGAATTCTGCTGTGCAATTCAATGGAATGAACTATATATGCAACAACATGGACCCATATAAAAGTATGCTGAGTGAAAGATACCAGTTAAAAAAGATTACATACTATACAATTCCATTCATACAAAATTCTTGAAAATACAAGCTTCTCTGTAGTAAGAGAAAGCAGATAGTTGTTGCTTGAAGATGGGGCAGGGACAGAAGAATTACAAAGGAGCATCAGGAAACTTTTCAGGGTCATATGTAATGTTCATAATCTAATATTTTCATGGGTGTATATAAATGGCACACTTATCTAATTGTGTTTCCTAAACATATGCAGTTTATTGTACGTTGATTTCCAAAAAAGTTGTGTGCAAATGTTTTGCACAGTTTTATTAAACCTATGGAGGGAGGTACCCCCATACGTCAAAGTACTCAACAGTAAAAATGAAAAACTACATGCAATAATATGCATTTCATATCAAAAGCATTATGCTAGGTAAAGAAACTAGATTCAGAAGCTGGATACTGTATGGTTTTATTTATAAGATATTCTGGAAAAGGCAGAAGTGTCGGACGAGAAAACAGATTAGTGTTTTCTAGGAATGGAAGGAGAGGGAATTAATTGATTACAAAGGAGCACAAGAGAAGTCCTTCAATTGAAGGAAATATTCTATATTCTTTCTGTCATGGTGTTTACATGACTGCAAATATTTGACACAATTCTTCACACTGTTCTTCTAGGAGAGCTATATTTTACCTATGTAAATTATTCCTCAATAAATTTGCCTTCAAGACATACTCTAAGCATGCATTAACAACTGTCTTTCTTATCCCTTCAACTGAATACATTTCATTTATATAATCAATAATCGTTCACTATGCTTGGTACAAGCCGCATATACAGGTTTAGTACATAAGAATTTTATAGATGCATTCACACCTTTTCTTCCATCTTAATGCCTTTCTCTTACAAAAAAAAATATTGCTGCACTTGCACAGATACTCTGGATCCCTGCTATATTTAAAATTATGCACTATAACTTTTCCTAGAACACTGAAGAATTAAGACAAGAAAAATGTGATCAAATATGGAAGCTTTTCATCAAAAATATAAATATATATATTTAATAGATCAAGCATGCACATTCTCTAAAGTCGTGTTTCCCAACCATTTTAACCCCTAATTCTCAACCCATGAAAATTTCTCTGAGCTGTGCATTATAATTTGTTTGTGAGAAAAGTGGCACCTTCTTAAGTTTCTCAGATATAGAATGATATTCTAACATCACATGTACTTTCTCAAATATATATATATATATATTCCTCTACCTGATCTTTTTCCAGAATTCCTGTCATCCCACTTCCTCTTTTCCACTCTGTTTCCTCTTTAAGAACCTCTGCTTTAACTCCAGGAAACAGCCACACTATGTTCACGGCTCCTCTCTAACATCTCAGGACCATGACCTAGACTTCCTTCACATTAGCCTTCCACACCTGCTCCGTCTTGTTACAAATCTTTTTGACATTTTGCTAATATAAAGGATAGACTTCCACAATTTTATTCTGTCTTCTGACTGATAGCTTTTGAAATAGTTATTTTAGTTATTGGAGGTGAAATAAAACACACACACACACCTCTCAAGCATTCAAACCCCACTCTCTTTGCTATTCTTTCTCCAAGGAAACTAGCAACATGACTGCTGAGGCCTGCTCATTTTAATCACATACTAGTGAACCTTGATACCATATGTTTTCAAGAGGCTACATAGAAAAACAAAACAAAACAACAGCAAAGGAAACTCAATTGGCTTTTTTGCCTTTGCAGAAACAAGCTCTCACAGACCTTGATTTTGCAAGCCCTGTCTTGTGCAATTAAGTGTTAACAACTGAAATAGATTGAATAATGGTCCTCCCCTTCTCCAAAACATGAATATTCAGGTCTGCCAGAACCTATAAATATGTTATTTATATGGAAAAATGAACTTTGCCTATGTGATTATGCAAAAATCTAAAAAAAAAATCTATAAACCATATAGCTAATTGAGGATGATCTGGAATTACAATCTTTCTTGTTACTAAATTAGTCCTTAGTATTTCAGACTAGCCCTCTTGATGTTTCTTATCTTTATCTACTGCTGCATAACAAATTCCCCAAAACTCCATTGCTTAAAGCAACAAAATTACATAATCTCACAGATTTGTGCGTCACGAATTTGAGAATGGCTTAGATAGGTGGCTCTATTAGGGTTTCTTTCCCATGATCTTGTAGTCAGGATGCTGGTCAGGGCTGTAGTCACCTGACAGATTGGCAGGCCTGGAGTATCCACTTCTTGATGGCGTATTCATATGGCTGCAGGCAGCAGGTCTAAATTCCCCACCACGTGGCGTCTTCCTAGGGATGTCGGATATGCCCTAAGGACGTGGCTCTACTCAGAGTGACGGACCCAAGACAAGAAGACCAAGACAAAGCTACAAGGTTTTCTATGACCTTGTTTCAGATGACACGCACCATCACTTCTGTTTTATTTGATTCATTAGCAGCAAATTACAAAGTCCAGTTCACACTAAAGAGAAAGGGAATTTGGATTCATGTTTTGAAAAATGTGTCATAGAACTTGCGGACTTATTTAAATCATGGAAGGCCTTTGCTCTAGGTCTCCCCACTGGTGAAATTCTCTCCTCTTTGACTTCTGCTTGATTAACTCCCCCAACCTTTAAGTCTTTGCACAAATCCACCTTGTCAATGAAACCTACTCTGACTATCGTAGCAGATACCATTGGTGTTCTGCCCAGATCCCCTCCTATTCAGTTTAGCATTTCCTTATGCCTTTTCCCAGCTTTTCTTCTCACACCTGCATCTGTGACAGTCTTTGGAAGATTGTTTCATGCTACTAGAGCTGCTTCGCTGCCATTTGCAGGGACCCAGAAGGGCCTGGGAGTTTACAGTCTACCTCACTTCCATCTGAATGGTCCATGAAACCTTTAACTTCCAGGCTAGTCTATGTATTTATTCCAGAAGAATCCTTTATACTTCTTAGAAGGAATTTTAGTGACACACAACACAATTCACTTAAAAATTAACATAAATGAAATAGATATAGGGAGATATCATTTGAGGTATTACGTGCAGAAAAAAATTTTCATCTATTACTCAGTGGACTAGTTGATCCTAACATCCTCCTCTTTGGGGTTTCTCAGGCTGCTGGCTATCGGTTTATAGAGCTTATCCTCCAATGAATTGAAAAGCTTGGAGGGAACAGGGAATAGATAAGATTTAAGCAAGGGTTATGACATTCCCATCTTTGCCCAATTTGTGTATGTGTATGTGTGTGTGTGTGTGTGTGTGTGGTGTGTGTAAAATCTTATATTCTACTGGTTCTGTTCCTCTGGAGAGCTCTAACATGGTGATCTTTGGTAGTGTGTATTTTGAGAAAGGTGCCTATTTCACGTTAGTTGTCAGATTGACTTGCATAAAGTTGTTCAAAAACGTCTTTACTAGCTTATGTCTGTACAACCTGTGGTGATGCTATCTCTCTCATATCTGATATAGGTATTATGTGACTTCTCTCAATTGTTTCTAGTGAGATTAATTCTAGAACTCTCAGACCTGTTGCTTGAAAATACTGTGCTTTCTACATATGACTGCAATTGATTTGAGAAAACAAAATGGTTTTAGCCGTAGGAAAATAAAATTGCAGAACTTTCTTTTCCTTACCAGAAGTTTCTCAGGTGGTTCCTGCTGCCAGTTTGCTAAAAACAGTATATTCTACAAGAATGTATCTTAACTTCACAATCTTCAGTGAAATCTTCTCAATTCTTTTTTGAATCATCGATCTCTTCTTTGGAGTCTCAGAGGATTTTATACTGGCATCAAAACACAGCACACTGATTTGAATCATAAATATTTACATGCTTTTATATTCCTCATTAAATAGCAGTATTTTTAAAACAAAAATGCTTGCCCTGTTCAACTGTGTATTCAGAATCCTGAGACCACAAAGTGTATTCAATAAATATTCAATTGCCTTGCTATAAAGGTGACCAAATTTGGCCGTCTCGAGACCATAAGTAAAACTCAAGATGACCATTACTCAAGAGGAATTAGCTGGAAACAGAAAGGGTTAAAAATGGGGTTAAGCAAGTGAAAGCAGCAAGTTTTTCTCACACATTTGACAGTGTGTGGAGCTATAATTTTGAAGTGCAAAGTTTCTATGACCACTGCTGCGATAATTGGCACTAGAACTGTGTGTTCCTGGCATTTTAAATAAAAATTTCTGCCTTGATTCGTACTCCCACTGCTGTGCTAAAAAGCTCAGCTACCACATGACTGAGAGCTCTTAGTCCAAAGAAATACACTTAGATCATTTGGTTGAACTAGTTCTCTCAATTTTCCTATTTTTTTATCTTAAAATTCCCATCCTTCTTGCTTTTCAAGTAGTGTTTTAGAATCTGAGAGAGACGCCTAACATTTTAGAGAGTGTTCATTCCCTGTAGCACACAAGAGCAGCTACTTGTAAAGTTACCTTGTTCCCTTATGGCTGACACTGGGAATTCCTGCAAGGTAGGAGGGATTGTGCCACCTACTTACCAACACCAGATTTATATAATTTATATATATCCATTAAATTGGTAGGATATGTTAGGATGGTTTGACTTAAAATATAAACTACATGGAAATGTATTTATGGGAGGGTCCCTAGCAAGTTTTTAAAAACCATACATACATAGTATTATATATATAGTATAATATATATATATATAACATATATAGTATTATATTATATATGTATATAGTATTATATATAACATATATACTATTATATTATATATGTTCTTTAAAAAGTATGTATAGATATTAAGTACTTAAAGTATATACACATATATTGTAAGTATATATTATATATATATATTCTTAGATAGATGGATAGACAGATGGATGACAGATAGATAAATTTGTGAGAATGTGGAATTGGGTCAGGAATATACTTTCCCAAGAACAAAAGATGTAAAGAAAAGTGCAGCCACTCAAGGAGAGAGGCTACTATTTCCAGAAAAGCTAACCCTGAAGTAAAATGAATAGACTGTTGCACTGCTGATTAGCTGTAATATGTCCCAGCATTAGGAAATGAAAATAAAGTTCAGAGTGAGCAATGTCCAGGCAATAATTGTAAGAGACAGGTCAAAAGTGTTAGGACGCCTTTAATGTAAGACAGTCAGATGATTTGAAATAATATTTCAAATCTATTACACTAAGAAACTGGTCAAGTGGTTCACTACTTGAAGTTTTCCGTGAATGTAAATTCTGACATGGAAAAGAGACTCAAAATCATAAAGTAGATCATTGGTAAGGTCATGTTTGAACCAATTATTGTGACCCCAGTAACAATCTTTATGATGGAGAAATTTCGTGGATCCAGACACGGGCGGAAAAAAAATACACAAAACATGACATTAAAATCTATAATAGTATCTATTAATAAGTGTTAACAAAGGAGAATCAGTCTTTATCACCCAGGTATCACTCATTTTCTCAAAATAGGAAATTATTTTAAAATTTCTTTAGATTGTAATGAGCTTCACCAAAGAGCTAAAGCGTAGGCTTTAGCTTTATCAGGCTGCTTTTTACAAGGGAAATTTTCAATCTGCGGTCCAAAATGTATTCACATGTGCTCTAGATAATGTAAAATACAGAACATTAGCTATTTTTATAAAATTTTAGATTATTACAATTTTTACTAACTGTTACAATTATAGGAAGACACTACAAATCCATTTTTCTATTAAACTGTCTAACAATGATTAATGATTCTCCCAAATACATAAAAATACAGCTAGCAACAAAATGTTTTATTAGTTCTAATTTGATGAGTGCTTACCATATATCAAATATTTTACATATATTATCTCTAATCCTAACACAAACATTGCCAAATACGTTCTAAAATCCCTGTTTTACAGATATAAAAATTGAGTATCACCCAATTTAAACAACTAGTCCAGGGTCCCATATATCAAATAATTACAGTTATAATACTTTAATGTGTGTCTCTTCTGGTAAACCAAATTTTTTGAACCTAGGGACTCCGTTTGTTACTTAGATTCTTGTCCTGGCAAAGCAGGATAAATGAATATTCTGTCGGGCTGGATTTTCAGAGGTTTGAGATTGCTCCGAAGTAATTGGATAAGGAAGTTCTTGCTGCATTTTGATGAATTTTCTGGTGTATATATATTCTGAATGTAAAAATCCACAAATAATGTCACTTTGGCACAAAGTATTTTTAGAAAATTCCCTTTGTATTTGCGTAGGGAGACAGATTTAAATCTTGTTCATAAGAGTCTTCTGGGTGTTATATATTTTTCATTCGTGGGTAGGTTTGGTTTTAGGATGATGCAAAACATCATTCAAAGTTATTCCTAGATCCTATGGTGGCTGTTTAAAACAGAAAATGCATTTAAAATGATGTATGTAATAGAGGAAGGAAAAAAAGTTATCAGGTATGCATAACAACTGGGTTTAAAATATCCTCAAGGGTCCTAAAAAAGAAATGCATGCATGACCTTCCATTCAGTGGATTCCTTGAATGTAGTCAATATTTATTTAAGTGTGTTTTTATGAAATCCTGATTTAAAAATCAAACCAAGTGATCACTAGCCATAATTTGAATATGTGTGATATCCACAGATTTAGTCTATAGTTGTGAATAGTAAATATTTTGTATTGCTTTCACGGAATAGAACATTTTTAAAAAGGAGGACAGGAAAACAAAATGCATACTTATAGTAATGAAAGAGAGCATTTGTGTGAGTGTGTGTGTGTGTGTGTGTGTGTGTGTGTGTGTAGTGCATGATAGTAACAGCAAACCCTTATATAAAAGTACAGAATGCAAAGCACTATTCTAAGAGCTTTATATTTATTAAATTATTTGCATACCATCCTAAAAGGCAAACAGTATTATTATTATTAGTCCCATTTTAAAAGGGAAAAAGTGATGGCACAGAGAAGTTATGTGACTTGACCAGATTTACATACCTGTTAAGTACGTGTGTGCGTGCTTCATAGCCTAATTTAATCAAACTCTCTATTCTTGCTTTACTACTAAATCCACCTTTGGTCCTCAGTTTCATGAGGGCTTTCCTGTATGACTTAAATGTTCTTTAGCCAACTCATACACTACACATTGACCTAACGTTTTTATGTCTTATGTTTGTGCCTACTACAGTTCCTTTTTAGGGTTTGCTGAGGATGGCGGTATCATAGGCTGAATTAGCAAGAGTCGGTGAGGTTTATTGGGGTTTATCTATTAAAGGACAGGCTCCTCTAGAGGGATACAAAGCACCGCCAAATCCTTTGAGTTTTAGACTGTTGCTAGTAATACTCTGGCGAGTAATGTTGTTGCGTTGATTGCCTGGGTTTAGGGCTAAGCATAGTGGGATATCTAATCCCAGTTTGGGTCTTAGCTATCTGTATTCAGAATCTATAAAGAAACTTTCATGATTTATTTTTCAATTTAGCTAGGGATTTTTACAGCTTACCTAGAGTTTTACTTTATTTTATTATTATTATTTTTTTTTAATGCTCTTAAACACGCTTTATGCCGTGTTTCTCTTGATTTGGGTTAATCGTATGACCGCGGTGGCTGGAACGAAATTTACCAACTCTAGTGTGTGTGGGTATAACTTACTCAAACTTCCGTTTATGTCTTAATTTTTATCACCGCTGTTTCCGGTGGGGTGTGGTTAAGCGAGGCGTTATGAGCTATTCGATAGTGTGCTTGATGCCCGCTCCTTTTAATCAAACGTGATTCAGAGGGCATTCTCACTGGGATGCGGATGCTTGCATGTGTAGTTTTACTTGTAACCAATAGAAAGGCCAGGACAAAACCTATGTGTTAATGGAGTACATACACTCATCTAGGCATGTTCAGGGCCTTACTCCGATTGTTTAGTTACATTAAAGGGCTGCGGTTTTAGTTTATCGAGGGTGAGGGGCCGTGGATTAGGTAAAATGTGGACATTAAAAGTCATAGTCAGGTTTGAATAAATGGTGAATTTCGGATCTAGAGGGATAGCTGTGTAAGGAAAATTAAATCACTGAGGTAGTAGGTTTGTACCAGATAGTGGGTAAAGTCTCGTTAAGTCTTTGAGGTTAATAAGTTTGTAGGTGCTTATCAGGTGGTCGATAAGGACTTGATCTCAATTGTGCTGTTGTGTTTGTTCTTGCTTTTGACGTTTGGCAAGATACTGATAATTGCACGTGGCGCTCAATTTATCCCGGGGTAGGGAAGTTTGCTGAATCTACTCACTTAAATGGTGTTGGCACATGTATATGCGTATTTGTTGCATAAGCTTTGTACAGGCATTGCGTACCCAGGTAGTGGAAGCACAAACATTTATCCCAGTAGAGATTTGGCCTATATTATCCACTACTCCATGAAGGAATATAGGCCAATCTGTACCCCTTCACCCCCCCAAAAAGAGCACTGGCCCAGTTTTGCTGACTTCATAGATTGTTTTGAGGCTCAGTTGAAATCAATGTATGAGAACAAGGACACTCAAGTTTCTTCAAGAAGTCCTCTATTCTGAAAAATTTGGAAACCAGCAAACACTATACATAGAGCATGTATCACTGTCTGAAAAGTGGTTCACAAGGGATAGTTGGAAAAAAAATTTACTCGCAAGCAATTCACTGCTCTTTCTGAATGTTCAAAAGAAAGGATGAAAAGGAATCTACTGGAAACAGTTCTAGCCTTATTGGTGATTTTCTCACCTCTCCCAGGTGTAAGGAAGTAAATGAAAATGAAAGAGCTCTGGGTATACGTACATCTGGGTGTCACTGCAATGAGCTTACACCCATACTGTGTTAATTTTGTGCTTTGGACAGATTTAGAGAAAGAATTTTGTGTGGCTATTCAGTTTGGTCAGAGGAGATTTCTGTTAGATGGTAAACCCTTTTTTTATGTGCTGCTTTGGATTATCTCAAAGGTGCTGTGTTAAGAATAGCAGATTAAAAAAAAAAGAAATTAAAAAAACTTTAGCTGTCTGTTTATAACTAAGTCTTGAGAGTTCTGAGAAAGCCAGAAATTCTAAAACTCATGTCAAGCAATTTAGCAACTTAATAATATTTATGCATGTTAGGTAACTGGAAAAATATATAACATTCTTACATATTAGTAAAAATAGACATGTACAAGGTCTGACAATTAAGTTCATGAACTAATCCTAGAAACAAAATCCACTCATTGCTGAATATCACTATAGTCACTTTAGGAAGCTATGCACCAAGACCAGCGCCCAATCCACCCTTCAAAGCAATTTTGGGACTCTTTTTCTGGAATGGCCACCAGAGCTGTCGTCGTATTACCCTTGATGTCCTGAATGTCATCAAAATGTCTTCCTTTCAATATTTCCTTTATCTTTGGGTAAAGAAGGAAGTCATTGGGGACCAGATCAGGTGAGTAGGGAGGGTGTTCCAATACAGTTATTTGTTTACTGGCTAAAAACTCCCTCACAGACAGTGCAGTGTGAGCTAGTACATTGTTGTAATGCAAGAACCGTGAATTGTTGGCCAAAAGTTCAGGTCATTTTCATCTAACTTTTTCACACAGCCTTTTCAGCACTTCGAAATAGGAACCTTGGTTAACTGTCCAGTTGGTACAAATTCGTAATTAATAATCCCTCTGATATCAAAAAAGGTTAGCAACATCGTTTTGACTCTTGATTTGGATTGACAGAACTTTTTCGGTTGTGGAGAATTGGCTGACTTACATTGTACACTTTCACGCTTTGTTCAGGGTCGTATTAGCACACCCATGTTTCATCACCGGGATAACACAGCCCAAAACATCATCTTGCCTCTCCAAATGGTCTTGGGAAACTTCGATGCTCCTTTGTTTTTCTTCATCGGTGAGCTCTTTCCGGACCATTTTTTACACACATCTTTCTCATACCAAGACTTTAATTTAAGATTTTTCTAACTGTTTCTCTATCAATGTTTACTTGACCTGCTATGCTTCTCACAGTCAGCTGATGATTTTAATGCACAATTCAATGAAATGTAGCAATGTTTTCATCAGTACTGCTTGTTACTGGCCACCTTGACTTCTCATCATCAGTGACACATTTTCTCCCCTCAGAAAAACATTTAGTCCATTTGTACACTGCTGTCTTCTTCATGGCAACATCCCCATAAACTTGGACTAACATGTCCCTGATTTCACTTTCACTCGTGCCAAGTTTCACAAGAAATTGAATGTTTGTTCATTGCTTTAATTCAAGCTCAGACATTCTCGCAATGGCACACAAAACACACAACAATCATAATGAATGCCACTCAGCAAGACACCGCCACGCGTCGACATGAACACAGCTGTGAGACACTGATAAACCAAGGTTATGATACCTTACAGAGCTGTTTGCACAGTGCTGCCAATGTAAGTGCATGGTGGCAAGTTAGCAAACTTAATTGTCAGATCTCGTATAATTCTAAATGGATAATAAGTATATGTGAAAATCCTCTTTTATAATCTCATGATTTCATAGAATTCAGCACATTTAATATTGAAATATGAATTCCTTTAACTGGGAATCGCAATTATTTTAAAACAGGAAAGCTTGGGATAAACTTTCAGGGACAAAAGAAGGTAACAAAGTAAGAAAATATATCTATTTTTAGTTACTTCTATTGAATGTTTATTAAAGTTAATGCCAATTAAATGGATTTCTTTGATAGTAGATTCCATGCAAATAAAAGATGAACTGAAATAATTTTGAAGACTTAATTGACTAATCATCAGAGAAATGCAAATAAAAAACACAATGAGATATCACCTCACCCCATTTAGAATGGCTATCATCACCAAGACAAATAGTAACAAGTGTTGGAGAAGCTGTGGAGAAAAAGGAACCCTCAGACACTGTTGGTGGAAATGCAGATTGGTGCAGCCGCTATGGAAGGCAGTGTGGAGGTTCCTCAAAAAATTACAAATAGAATTACCTTATGATCCAACAATCTCTCTCCTGGATATCTACCCAAGAAACCTGAAAATATTTATACATAAAGACAAGTGTGCTCCAACGTTCACTGCAGCTTTATTTATGGTGGCCAAGACATGGAAATAACCAAAATGTCCTTCGATAGATGAATGGATAAAAAAGTTGTGGTATATATAACAATGGAATACTATTCGGCGGTAAGAAAAGATGAAATAGGACCATTTGTGACAACATGGATGGATCTTGAGAGTATGATGCTAAGCGAAATAAGTCAGACAGAAAACGTAGAGAACCGTATGATTTCACTGATATGTGGTATATAAACCAAAAACAACAAAAGAACAAGACAAGCAAATAAGAAACAAAAACTCATAGACACAGACAATAGTTTAGTGGTTACCAGAGGGTAAAGAGGGATGGGGGTGATAGATGAGGGTAAAGGGGATCAAATATATGGTGATGGAAGGAGAACTGACTCTGGGTGGTGAACACACAATGTGATTTATAGATGATGTGATACAGAATTGTACACCTGAAATTTATGTAACTTTACTAACAATTGCCACCCCAATAAACTTTAATTAAAAAAAAATTAATCAACAAGTGATCAATCCTAAAAGAAAGCCTCTGAACAGTCTGTTTTAATAGTTTCCTGAGCCACTGAACATTCTAGACACCAAGTTTCATGAATCCCTTAGGTTTTTGTATACGCCCCTCACATTACGGCTAGCCATAAAAGTACGAGTCCCTTTTAAAATGGTAACGACTGAATTTTTTTCAGATTTTTCTGTATATCAAACAGTTTTTTTTTGTCTTAAATGCTAAGTTTTATTGGATGTTCTTTGGTTGATTCTCCATATCAACCTCATTTGAGTGAGAGCAAGCTATCAACAGGTATCATGTAACCTGAGCTTTGGGGGCACCTGAAAAGGAGGCAGTAAACTGAGGGGAAAGTGCTGTTTACCGTGTGTGTGTACTTGAAGCAAGCCAAGGGACCTTTCTGATTTTGCTTTCTCATTAACACAATTGGGCTTGTGCCATGCCTGCCTCCCATGATTGTTTCAGTTTTCAATTAATCATTAAACATTTGACAGGTCTGATTGTAAGGATTGAGCAATTGTATTTACATGAAGAAGACAAACACAATTCTTTGCCCTCATGAGTATATATTCTAATGGAAAAGAGAGATGATAGACAAAAAAAAATGAATGTATAGAATGTTATGTTCTATGAAGCAAAATACAGCAGAGCAAGGGACAGAAAATATTATTTCACCACAGAGGGTGATCAAAGAAGATATTTTTATGAAAATGATATATGTGCAAAGTAGTAAATATGAGTACAGGCATAAAAACTTTGAATATTGGAAATACTTAATAAAAAGACGAAAAATAGCATAACCCTACTATTTATCTGAGAAAGAAAAAAAAAGAAAATTCACTTGGAATTCAATCTTAAGCTCAGTCACCCAGGATAAACTGGGTGACAAGACATTGAGTAACAGCTCAAAATCTAGCCCCCGGAAATTTTTAAAGCCAAGCTAAATGTTGGCTCCATGGCTTTGTTGGAATAGTATTGTTATCTATCTTCCAGAACATTTCAGGGAGATGCAAATGAGGCATAGTCTCTCCACTATACCAGAAAACCCAGTTACTCCAAAAGAAAGAGGAAAGTCTTGGCCCACACTGAGGGCCTGATGGCTGGTAGTGACTGCCAGTTTTGGGACAGTTTACAGGGAAGGGGGCAGTGTACGTGAGCTCTATTAGAAATGTCTACCCTGGTGTTAGGGAGAAGAACAGGGCCTGCCAGTCTCTTATTTCCCATCACTGATCTGTAAAATCTATTTAATGCCTATGCTGTCTCTCAAGCAGAAAATCTTGAGATTTCTAACTCAATTCCACATATTATACACAGATTATTCAGTGTGAAAAATAGCATCTCTATCACTCATAAGCATCATGATTTTTCCCCCTCTGAAAAGAAAACTTCCATTCCCACTCTCTATATTATAGACTCAGCAAAACAATAGATAATGGTAGAATGTTGGTAGGATTAAACAGTACCCTTCAGTTGCTGATGGTCAAGAAACTTTGCTGCTGTATCTGATTGTAGCTGTCCATTTGCTTCCCTCTAATCACTAGATTGGACTCCTTGACAAATGAGGATATGTCCATCTGTACTACCAGTGGCCAGCACAGCATCAAGACATTCAATAAATATTTGATGAATGGGTAAATAAAGAGTAGTTGTCATAACAGTTACCCTACGGAATGTACGATGGTGTTGGTGGGAAGAGGAAGTGCTTTTAGTCATTTATGTAAACATAACTACAGCTGCTAGAAGAAGACCGAACAAGAATGTGATTTGTTAGACAAGTCCAGGCAAGAAAACCCTTTTTTTGATCTTCTCATTTTTGGGCAGAGTGAGTACAGCTGGCAAACACAAACTCAGTGTGGGATATCCCATAGATGTTGCAGCTGTGCATTTCAGCAGTTTCAAACAAGCATCCAGCAGTCAGCAGCATGCCTTGTTCATTTTCAAGAATAGATTCAGGGCTCTTTGGGCAGTTTTTCTAGATTTCTGGATCCACATGCCCAAAGAAGTGTAATAATGAGGACAGATCAGCTCAGAAACAGTCTCATGTCGTCTCCTCTGATGTCAAAATACTTGCTCCTTTAATGGCAATTAAGAGATTTGATACATTTGTCCTTATTCTCCCCAAATATGAAGTTGATGTTGTACCTCCTTTTTAAAAATATTTTGTTCATGCTTTAGCAGTCATGCTTTCATTTTGGCCCTTGAATCACCACTTTAAACAGAACATTCTCAAGTGACTCAATGTTTAGTGACTCATTTTTTTAGTAATATGAATCAGATATCACTTATGTTATCAGTTTCAGGTTTTCTAAAATTAAACTAAATTATCACTGTATTCTTTTCTCTTGCTTTAATGGGGGGAGTCTTGTTTTGCTGGTTACTTATATGTTCCCACAGTCAGCTGTTAAGTATATGGGATAAGAGGAGGATGTTCCCTTCTGTCACAAACCTGTGCTGTTGGCACCATCTGCTGCAATGGCTGCTGACACTTTCTCCATAGGCCTCAGCTATTTTCACTGGAGTTGTGTCCTGAAGTTCCTGGACACACATTTTCCTTTAGGCCATTACCATTTCCTCTTTATTGTTTTGTCCCAAGTGTGGTCATATGGTCATAGACTCTTGCTATAATTACCCACAATAGTGTCTAAGACCAGAGGGTAAATTGTGGTGAGATGTTATTACAGATTTAGATACAAGGAAACAGAAGTATAACACAGTAGAGGAGTGTTTATAATGTCTATCAAAACCCATGTGTCTATTGCCACTACCTTGGTGATTCTGTTGAAAATAGGACTCTCTCTTCATGAATTTTGGAAATTTTTTTTTCCACCTCCAGTGTCAATGCCAGTGGCAATGTTTTCTACAACAGTGTCTTCCTCCCTGCCTTCCTCAATTTTTACGTCTTGGCCCTTGATCTCTTTCTAGATGACATAATTAATAGTAGAAATATCCACTTTTTCAGAGAAACCCATTAACCATGCACAAGAGTGTGGTCTTGTCTAATGACCCCTAACAGAGATCAATTACTCTCAGATACAATAACCTAACAGTAATATATTCTAGAGTTTCCAGTCTTATATACAGCACATGAAGAAAATATGAATAGCCCAATCCTGTTTGAGATAGATGAGATCAGTTTATTTTGTATATTCCGCCCCCCTCCCCCGTCTTTTGGGTACGCTTATACATTCTTTCTGTATTATTCTCTCAGCTCTTCATCTCCTAAGAGTTTCATAACTCCACCTTCCCATATCCATGACGGCAAACAATTTCAAGGAAAGAAAAAAAAAAACTAATTTGGGAACAAGTAACATGGAGATAGTACCATTTAAATTCTCCTTAGGAAAAGTATCACTTTCTCTGAGGGCTCAATAAAGAAGCAAAAGGTGTCCCAGAAACATATTCTATTACCATTCAAATTCAAATTTGTATTAAAAGAATTAGCTAGTGGAAGGAGGGAATAAAAGAAATAAGACGCATGCAGATTAGAAAGGAAGAAATAAAACTGTCTCTTTTCACAGATGCCATAATTGTCTAAAAAGAAAAATCCGAGGAATCTACAAAAGAGCTCTTAGGACTAGTAACTGTTATGCAAGGTCACATGATAAAAGATCAGTGTACTAAAATCAATTTTGTATCTCTATACTAGCTCATTGCTAGTATTTGAAATTGAAATAAAAAGAAAATAGAACAGTACAATTAACAATAGCAGCAAAAAAATTATTGAGTATAAATCTAACAAAATATTTACAGGAGTTTTATGGTTAAAAACTACAAGATTTTGTGGAACAATTAAAGCTTAAAAATGGAGAGATATACCACATATATACACTATAAGAATCAACATAGAGATATTAAATCTTACCAAATTGATCTATAGATTCACTGTAAACTTTTATCAGTAGGTTTGTAAATGTCAACAAGCTAATTTCATTCCTATGAAATGAAGAAGGAAATAGAATAATTGAAATAACTTTGAAAAGAACAAAGTTGGAGGATTTGTGCTACTTGATTTCAAGTCTTACTAAAACATTACAGTAATCAGGACAGTGTGGAGTTAACGAAAGTGTAGATATACAGAACAATGAAACAGAAGAGAAAGTCCAGATAGACCCACACACATAAATGTCCATAAATGGTCATGTAATTTTGAGAAATGTGGAGCAGCAACTCAATGGAGAAATAAAAAAGTTGTTTTTGTTTTTTTTGTTTGTTTGTTTTTTAAAACAAATGGTGTTTAAACACACTAAGCCCAAGGTAAGAGCAGTTCACCTCTAAAAAAATATGAAATAATGTGGTGGACAGAAAGTAGCTATAAAAGTAAAACAAAATCAAAACCTAGGTTTACTGCTGACTAGATTGTCCTAATGTCCCACACTAATGGCTTAACAGAGAAGAGGCATGTTGATATAAAGAATATTAGGATGACTTTATAATACATAAACGTGGCTAAGCTGAACTACAGTTCCCAGAATTCCTTTTCTTCCTAAGAGTTTCTTTTTAGAGAGGGCCGCAAAGAGTATTCGTGGGCAATTTGGAGGGCAGAAGAAAAAGAACAGTGATTTTGTAGCTCACATACTTTTTTGATGAACTAATTATTTCACCAACGTGAAATAGCAACTGAGTCTGCAACTGCCCACCCTTCTCTAAATCCTCCTTCAACTTCTCTGACTTCTAAGCTAGATGCGTGTGTTTAGCTCTGTGACAAATAGTGCTAGCTTCTGCAGGATACTCTTGTCATCCAGAACAGAGACAATAAGAAACAACATGGTCTTCAGTTTGTCCTTGTTGGGTTCCAGATCATGCCTATAGATTCCAGCCTGACCTTGATATTCCCCACATCACAGCCATAATAATGTCCTGACTGTCTTCCCTGTGAAGTTCAAGTTCCAGTATCAGACAAAAGCCCTGCAGAGATGGTTTAGCCAGCTCCCACAACTGCATAGGGCCAATTCCTTGTAACTGAATTGGGCTTTCAATTTACTTTCACATGTTCAGCTCCGCACTATTCACTTAGCAGATGGTCTGCACAGCTGCCTGACAACTACACATTCCACACATTTTTAAACATTAAGTCATGAAAAACAAAAGCTGCTAAGCAAAGTGGAAAAAATGTAGCTTTGGTCAATTAATTGATCATAATAAACTCTCATCTCTGCACATTTCTAGCCATCTCCAGTCCATTAATTATTGCTTATGCTTTTCTGGAATACACATATACCATTTCTGTTTGGTCTTTACTAAACAGAATAGCACTGCTGAGTCTTTTTATTAGTGACACATGATGAAATCCATTTCCAGCATGTGTCACCTTTGCAACCTTGCCTGGCCTAGAAAGAGCTACTCTCATGACCTTTCTGATTATGGAGCTGGATGGAGTACCATGAAAGCAAAATTACACAACCAGAAATCTAATCATGAAAGCAGTTTTACCGGAATGGATAGGTGTTTCATCAAGCAATTTCCAAGCCTCTCTAATGTGTTAAAAAAGAGTTACTAATGTAGAACAAGCAAGACAAATAACAAAGAAAGAACAGTGTTCAAACCTCATTAGCGCTGTGAAAGACTCTTGGTAGCTCAGATAGGTAAAGTGGTGAGTAGCTCACACCTCTCTAGTTAAACTTCTTCACATTTGCTATCAACACAATGGTCAAAAGTGTCCTTCTTTAAATTAAGTGGGTCATTTGCATGAGTGATCTTGGTCTAGAGAGACACAGAGCCTTGGGATTGCTAGTGGCAAGAGAACTCTGTAATGGCAAAAGCGTCAAATATCTTGACAGCTACCACCTGAGGAACTGACTGAATGATCAGATTTTCAGAGCTAATGCACTATACTCTTCAGCTCAATTATCTAAATGCATTTTAAGGGTTTGCGATTTTCCTGGAGTATAATTTTTATACTGTCAGACCTAAGTTCTTGCCTCAGCTCTATAATTTAGTATCGATGAAAACTTTGGTTGGCAATTTCATCTGTTCAAGTCTCAGTTCCCTTTTCTTCACAGCAGTTTAATAACTTGAATACCTTCTGAACTTATTTATTATAAAATTCATGAAGACAATAGGTTTTAAAAGTAATTTGTAGACATTTAATAATACAAAGGATTTTTTTTTTCCTTAAAATGTTCTGTGGGTGTTCTGAGGGACGTCAAATTGAGAAACAGAGGAAGGACATAAAGATCAAGATGTTTGTTGCTGCAGTTGAAGTGAAGAACATAACATGATTCAGGGGCAAAAGTGACTTTCGACATCTTCTCCATTGAATTGAAATTACATACATATACATACATAGAAGATGAGGAAGAATTGGTAGCTTTTGCTGCAGAAAAGCCCCAGTGAATTTACTGGTGGACCATTGGAGAATAATTTCAGGCTGAAAAACAGGAAGATACTAAAAAATGGACCCAAAAGGAGGCTTTACCATATATGTGTGGTGACTATTCCACCCCCCAGCTTTAACACTCAAATAAATATAATTGGAGATCAAGAGGTAAAGATAGAAGCTTTCTTCTCAATACTTCCAAGAGGATGGAAGTTTCTATTTTCATCAATCAAGGTACAAATGCAGCAAGAAATAATAAAATGCCTCAAGCTCTATTAAAAGACTTTCATTTTAATAACACAAAAGTGATAGACTATGTCAATGAACAAAAATGCTCTTACTTTACAGACTACAATTAATTTTCTTTGAGGAAAAATAAACTTGAATGAAATTATAAACACAAAATATAAAAGGAGGAATTTAACATTTGTGCCTGTAATTCTCTCTCTAGGAATTAGATTTGTTGCTGAATTCAAAGAGTAACTAGATTAGTGCAAAAATGTTTTAATCTGAGAACCAAAAGTGAGAGCAATAGAGAATGAATGTTAAAAAGAAGAAAAAATAAAGGCAAGAAAGAAGAAAGGAAGAAAGGAGAGAAAGAAGGAAGGTAGGTTAATTGATCTGGAGAACCAATAGGCATTTTTAAAATACAACAAATGTTTTTGAGGTTAAAAGAGGCAAAAAGAAAAATGATTTATATTAAAAACCAAGTACTATTCAAGGTGGAGCTAAGAAGATGGAAGCTAATTCAGTTGTCTCTAGGGTTATTGGAAGCCAAAGTAATTAAATGGTAGAAAATCAGTAAGAGTTTAAGAATCAAATTGAGCACTTTTCCTTTAAAAGAAAAATTCAGCACCAGGAAGATACTGAGAATTTCCCTCTGAAAGCTGTAACTAAGGAGTTAATAGAAATAATTGAGAAGTCTGGAACAGCAATATATTATTGTTATATAAAACTGACAAATTTGAAAGGAGAGATTAGGTAAAATATATCAAACTTTATCAGATGAGATTCAAGGTGATAATGATTTTAGCTGGTGTGTATGTAGGTAAGGCAATTGCATGATGTTCATCCCCAGCGTATATATCAAATTAAAATCTCTAAGTGAAACACAAGAAAGATGAGCCATATGGAAGAAAGTATCTGGGAGGAATAGGAATGAATGGAGATACTTCCTGAGTGGAATTATACTACTTAAAGAGGTGGAGGAGAGACAAATTTGTTTGAACAGATGAATTCTCATTTGCTTCATTTTTCTTGCTCCAGAGACTATCCATAAATCCAAATATAGAGGAGTACATAGTAAAACAAATGCTTGGCCTTAAAGCAAGGAAAAAACAATATGTAAAATAAATTAAGGCACACTGTTCTGATCCAATCAATGGTGTTTATACAAAGGAGGAAAGTAAAAATGCCAGAATAAAAAGGAGGCTAAAATGTTACAAACTAATGAAATCTGTCTGGATAGGTTAAGGAAAAAAAAATAGAGAGAAGCATAAAATCAGGGGCATATTTCATGGCTACAGGAAAATAATTGGCAGAAAGCAAAGCTTTTGATGACCTTAGGATAGTATTGGTTACTGAAGAAAACCATATTAATTTTCATTGGGCCTCTGAAGACATAAAACTTCCAAAAGCTAAATGTAGCTAAAACGTAATAAACTACTATAGGTAATTCTTTTATAAAAGCAAAAATGGGGATAGGGAAGAAGGATTTATAATTCACAAGATTCCTAAGAAAAATACGATTGTAACATAGGGCTAAAAGTACCACGTTATAATAATACATAATCTAAATATAAAGACAGAGAAGGAATGACAAGGAATGTGGTGAATGCAAAGCTGGGACATGTGTTTGAAAAGTTTCCTATTCAAATTATATATCTCTATCTCTATGTCTATATAAATACATCAATATGATAGGGTGGAGTTAAAGTTATTAGAGTGAATCCTCCTTGAATTTAGAATTTAAGTGGATTGATAGAGACACAAGACTCCAATAGCAAAAATACTACTGCCAATCCTGTAGCAATTTATATGTTCGGATAAATCCTTTGCAATATAGCTTCTTTAAAAATGCAGTATGTAATAGAAAACATCGTTTTTTAAATGCCTGATTGAGCTAGTCTTCCATGAAATGCAAACATTACAAAACAGATTCAATCCAAGGGTTCAAGTGATAACTGGATCCATCTTTTGACTTTGAGGCTCTGCTGATCCTAGAACCTGAATTTTTTCTTTTAGAGTCTGAATTTTTGCTAAAGACACTTCGCACATAGTGATGGCCATCTACTGTGGGTGGGCCACTCTATCCAGGGCACCTACAGTGTGGGTGACAGAGCCTGTGCAATTGAATAAAAGACACATAATCAGACGCCTGTAGGATTGTGGTCAAACAGAGACAACTATATGAAGCAGAAATACCTAGCAGAGTCACACCCTTAAGGGATATAATGGGGAAGTAGGAGAAGGTGAAGAAGGAAGGGGTGGAAGAGAAGAAGAAAATGAAGACTACTAGAAGACTGCTAAACTTAGGCTTTTCTTTCTCTGGGTTTGGAGCTAAAATTCATGCCACCTTTATGGTCACCTACCAAAACTAAACAAAGAAAGAAACAAACAAAAAAACTCCAGAATTTAGTAACTTTTCATGTGTGGTTAAAATTGCAGAAACATGATAGAAACAAAAATAATTTCTCTTTAAGACACTGGGTTCAAATAATTCCAGGGAAATGATGTTACAGAAAAGTATCATTAAGTCCTTAAACAAACCATGAGGACTAATGAGATAGTCAGCAATATTAAAAAAAAACCCAAAAATTATAGAACCAGACCATCAAAATGGATGATCTCTCCATTGGATGATCAGATATGAAAATTAAATACGTTTAATATGGCTAAGAAATAAAACAGCAGAAAGTATTACAAAATAATATGAAGCTATTGAAATTGAGGGAGCATATTGGAAAAAGAACAAATTGAATATTACTCAATAATATATATTCATAATTAGGAATCCATAAATATATAAATATATTAAAATTTGTATTAATATTATAATTCAATAAAGAGATTACATTGACTAAACATAGCTGAAGGCAGATATATGGGCTATCAAAAGAAATGCCTAAGATATGTCACAAGCAATAACCCAGAATACATGTACATTACACAGATACAAAAATAAGAAAATACTTATAAAATGAAGAATTGACAATATGGAGTACAGAGTGAGAAAATTCAACATGAATCTAGCAAGAGCATTAAAGAAGATATTAAAGAAAATGTGGGAAAGAATATATGAAAAAAAAATGGCTGAAGACTTTCCAGAATTAGTGAAGGTTACCAATTCATACATTTAAGAAGCCCAATAAATTCTAAGTAGAATTTTTTTTAAAAAGCATACTGACATTTGGACACTTGACAACAAAATTTCAGAACAGCAAAAATGAAAAGGGGAATGTTTAAGTAGAGAATTAAGAGCAACCAAAGTTACTGGTAAGAGTGTATTCAAGGTCAACAGTGGAAATCAGTATACGGTAGAATAATATCAAAGCCCTGAGGAAAAATAACCACCATTTTGGAATTTTATGTCTACCACAGTTTCTTTGAAGTATAAGAATTACATAACCATTGTGGGCAAAGAAAATCTGAGAGCCTTTTGCTAATAGACCATTCATTACTAAAGATACTTCGAAGGATGGTCTTTAGAAGGAAGAGAAATTACCCAAGAAGAAAGGTTTTATGAGAAACCTTGACACTAATATAGAATTTGGAAGCAGAGTGTATGTGTGACATATTGTATTTCAAAAAATGGCCTGAAATGTTTCTAGTCCCTTATGCTCTTCTCAGATTTTGCTACTCCCTTATCAAGAGATGATGCCTATTGCTTCTGTCTTTAATTTAGGCGGGCCTTGTGCCTGCTTCAACAAATAGAATGTGATGAAAGTTAAACTTAATGTCTTCTGATATTAGGTTTTAAAAAATTGATGTGGTTTCTATATGACTGTGGAGAGACCATAAGGAAAGACCACATAATGCCAGAGAGAAGTACTAAAGCTGTCCCAATTATTATTGAGCTGTCCTCAACTGTTTTGAGTTTCCTAGCTCTGGCAATTGATGTGTAATTGGGAGAGATTTCAGAACTTTCCAGCCCCAGCCACTGTCTGACTGCAACTTCCAGACAGAATCAAAGCAAGAACCACCTAGCTAACCCAGCCTATCCCCAAAATCATGATAGATGATAATTAAATATATGGTTGTTTTGATTCACAAAGGTTTGTGCTGGCATCCTACATAGCATTAATAACTGGAAAATGTCTTGGTATATGATAGAGTTGTAATGCTAAAACATGTGTAAGTGGCTTTTGGGCCAGAGAGCAGGAAAAAATTTAAATGGCCTTAAAGGAACTTATCAAAAGCCCTTGAGGAGACAGTTAATGGGAGCTTAAAATAAGGAGAGAGATTTAGGATCTACGGGAAATTGACCCTTGTCCAGTAGTGACAGAAAATTTAGAAACACTGTTACTTGCTGACATGGAAAATACAAACGTACGTATTTAACCTAAACGGTCTAGATAAGAAGATTTCTAGGCAAACTGTTGAAGGTGCCGATTGTCTTCTGGTTTCTAATAAAATATGAGAGAAGAGAGATAAGCTAGTGAGATAACTGATAAATATAAAGGAACCAGGATCTGCATGGATCTAATAAAACGGATTTTCATTTTGATTATCTTATTCTTAATGTTTAAATTGAGAGATGACATCATAGAAATAAAATCCAGGGAACTGGCAAGGAAAATGGCTTAAATATGGTATGTGACAAAGATGTGACTTTATAACCTTTTGTTAAGACATATCAGGAAGATTTAAAGAGGTGGCCCCAGTAGACAGAACTCCATTTAAGGATCATAACAGCATGTCTTAAAATCTTTTCTGTTAAACAAACTCTGTAAACATATCGCATAACAATTGGTCTCTTGTTGAAGATTTGCTTTCAATTTGGTTAATTTCATAAATTGAAATTCCAAAAAGTTGAAATTCTAAAAAGTTGAAATTCTAAAAAGCCATCAAAGACTTATTGTCTGATATCTTAGCTAGGCTGGCCTAAGAAATTTTATTTCTGTTATGATTTTTTAAGTACCTTTTATTCTCAGGTACATGAAACCTCTATATAGCAATTGACTATCAAAAATAGTAGTGTGATTCTAAATTATAGTATGTTTGCGTTTTAGAAACCTTTTCTTGGGATGACTATTATAAGGGTTAAAGATTTGCTTTTATTTTTTCCTAGTTTTTCTATTGATAAAGATACATCTTATTTTGACACTTTGGGCTAATTTAAAAAGTGAAAGCAACTTTAACTCACAATAAAAGTTCATGGACTAGAGCATACCATGCATAAGAGAGTGGCTTAAAGTCTGTGTGGGAAGTATTGGATTTTTAATTTATTTTTCTGTGTTGGCTGAAATTATCATGCGGTTTCTATCCTTCATTCTATTTATATTGTGTATTATGTTAATTGATTTGCAGATGTCAAACACATCTGGTATTCCTGTAATAATCCTCACTTGGTCATTGTCAGAGGATGCAATATTGCTGACTTTCAGATGACAGAAGATCACTAACCTAGGAATGTGGGCATTCTCTAGAATATGGAAAAGGCAAATACATTGATTCTTTCTTTGAGCATTCAAAAATAACTCAGCCCTGTTGGCATCTTGATTTTATCCAGTAAATATTATGTCAGATTTCTGACCTACAGAACTGTAAGAAAACAAATTTGTGTTGTTTTAAGCCCCTAAGTTTGTGATTATTTGTTACAGCAGCAATTGAAAACTAAGACAATACTCTAATTGAAATATGTCCCAGGCCATGGCAATGATATAAAAATTATGCCTAAATGTAGCTTTTCTCCTGACATTTCAGGCAAGTTCTCACTGCGAAATTAATTATGGTCTTTAAGTATAATCACCTTGAAAAGTATGATAGTGAACATAACGCTGAATATACCTTTGTGTTTTCTATGGCATTCACTTGGCAATAAGCTTGTAGTCTCAGTCTAAATAAGAGTCAAATTCAAACTTATCCTCAGGAATTTATAGAGCAGTACAACATAAGCTTTTTAAGTGTTACAATTTAGTACGACCCTACTCAAGCATTTCTCTCACTTTTATTAGTCTGTTGTAAGACAATAATATTAAAGATGATTAGAAAAGTAGAGTACTACTTTACACCCAAGGGAGCTGGAAAAATAATGGGAAAATAAGCACAAAGGAAGGACAAGGAAGGAAATAATACCAATCAGAGCAGAAATAAATGAAATAGAGATCCCCCCAAAATAAATAAATAAATAAGTAAAAGATCAATGAAACCAAGAGCTGGTTTTTTGAAAAGATAAACAAAATTGAATAAACTTTAGCTAGATTCATCAAGAAAAAGAGAGTAAGGACCCAAATTAATAAAATCAGAAATGAAAGAGGAGAAGTGACAACACACAGCACAGAGATACAAAAACTTTTAAGAAAATACTATGAACAACTATACACCAACAAGTTAGACAATCTGGAAGAAGTGGATAAATTCCTAGAAGCATAAAAATTTTCAAGACCGAATCAAGAAGAAACAGAAACTCTGAACAGACAAATTACTGTCAATGAAATTGAATCAGTAATCAACAAGCTGCAAACAAACAAAAGTCCTGTACCAGATGGCTTCACAGATAAATTTTACCAAACATTCAAAAAATAATTATCACCTATTCTGCTCAAACTATTCCAAAAAATCCAGAAGGAGGGAAGGCTCCCAAGTTCATTTTACGAGGCCACTATTACCCTGATCCAAAACCAGACAAAGACACAACCAAAAAATAGAAAACTATAGGCCAATATCCCTAATGAACATAGATGCAAAAATCCTCAAAAAATATTAGCAAATCAAATTCAGCAATATATTAAAAAGATCATAAACCATGATCAAATGGGATTTATTCCTGGTGTGCAAGGTTGGTTCAATCCACAAATCAATTAACGTGATACACCACATTAACAAAATGAAAAATACAAATTATATGGTCATATCAATAGATGCAGAAAAAGCATTTGGCAAAACCCAGCATCAATTTATGATTAAAAAAAAAAAAAACTCTTAGCAAAGTAGGGCTAGAGGGATCATATCTCAACATAATAAAGGCAATATATGATAAACCAATAAATCCACAGCTAACAACATACTCAATGGGGAAAAGCTATTCTCCTTAAGATCAGGGATGTCCACTTTCACACTTTTATTCAACATAGTACTAGAAGTTCTAGCCACAGCAATCAGACAAGAAAAAGAAATAAAAGGCATCCAAATTCGGAGGAAGTAAAACTTTCATTATATGCAGATGACGTGATATTATACATATAGAGAACCCCAAGGATTCCACCAAAAAAAAAAAACAATCAGAACTGATAAATGGATTTTGTAAATTAGCAAGACAGAAAATTAATATTCAGAAATCATTTGCATTTGTATATACCAACAACAAACTATCAGAAGGAGAAATTAAGAAAACAATCCCATTTACAATTGCTTCAAAAACACTAAAATATTTCAGAATAAATTTAACCAAGAAAGTAAAATACTTATATTCAGAAAATTATAAGACATTGAGGGAGAAATTGAAGAAGACACAAATAAATGAAAATACATAAAATTCTCATGGATAGGAAGCACTAATATAATTAAAATGTCCATACTACCTATGGCAATATATAGATTCAACACAATCCCTATCAAATTACCAATGACATTTTTCACAGAACTAGAACAAATAATGCTAAAATTTATATGGAACCATAAAAGACCCCAAATAGCCATAACAATCTTGAAAAACAAGAACAAAGTGGGAGGAATCATGCTACCTGACATCAAATCATACTACAAGGCTATAGTAATCAATACAGCTTGGTACTGGCATAAAAACAGACACATAGATCAATGGAACAGAAAAGAGAGCCCAGAAATAAAGCCATGTTTATAAGGTCATTTAATCTATGACAATGGAAGCAAGAATTTACCCTGGGGTAAAGAGAGTCTATTTAATAAATGGTGCGGGAAAGCTGGACAGATAAATGCAAAAGAATGAAATGGGACCACCTTCTTACACCATATACAAGAATAAATTCAAAATGGATTAAAGATGTAAATGTATGACCCAAAACCATAAAAATTCCTAGAAGAAGATATAGGAAGCAAATTCGCAGACTTTACCCTTAGTAATATTTTTACCAATACATCCCCTCAGGCAAGGGAAGCAAAAGAAAAAATAAACATGTGGGATTATATCAAACTAAAAAGATTTTTAACAGCAGAGGAAACCATCAATAAAACAAAAAGCCATCTTACTGAATGGGAAAAGATTTTTATCAATGATACATCTGATAAGAGCTTAATATCCACAATTTATAAAAAACTCACACAACTCAACACCGCCAAAGCAAACAACCCATTTAAAAAATGGGCAGAGGACATGAAGAGACATTTCTGTAAAGAGGACATACAGATGGTGAACAGAAATAGGAAAAAATGCTCAACGTCACTAATCATTAGAGAAATGCAAATAAAAACCACAATGAGATACCACCTCACTCCTGTCAGGATGGCTATCATCAATAAATCAACAAACAACAAGTGCTGGAGAGGATGTGGAGAAAAGGGAACCCTCATGCACTGTTGGTGGGATGGCAGATTGGTGCAGCCACTATGGAAAAAGGATGGCGGTATCTCAAAAAATTGAAAATGGAACTACCTTATGACCCAGCAATTCCACTCCTGGGCATCTATCCAAAGAAATCCAAAACACTAATTAGACAAAAATATATGCACCCTATGCTTATTACAGTGCTATTCACAATAGGCAAGACATGGAAACAACCGAAATGCCCATCGATAGACGATTGGATAAAGAAACTATGGTACATTTATACAATGGAGTATTACTCTGCCATAAAAAGGAATAAAACTTTGCCATTTGCAATTACATGGTGGACCTAGAGAACATTATGCTAAGTGAAATAAGTCATACTGAGAAAGATAAATACCATATCATCTCACTTATATATGCAATCTAAAGAACAGAACAAACGGACAAACAAAACAGAAATAGACTCAAAGATATAGAGAAAAAAATACAAATGGTTGCTTGATGGGTGGCAGGTAAGGATGGGAGAGAAAGTAAAGGGATTAGAAAGTACAAATTAGTAGTCACAATATAGTCACAGAGGTATGAAATATAGTTTAGGGAATATAATCAATAATGTAAAAATTATGTAGGGTGCCAGATGGGCACTGCATTTATTAGGGAGACCACTTCACAGACTGTGTAGATGCCTGACGACTGTGCTACCCACCTGAAGCTGAAGTTGAATAATATTGAATGTCAACTATAATTAAATATGTATATATTTAATCATACCATGGGATGTGGAGTACAGCATAAGGAATATAGTCAGTGGTATTGTAACAGCTAAATACAATGTCATAGGGGTAGTAGATTGGGGGGTTATCACTTTGTGATGGGTGTAAATATCTAACTATTACATTGCTTTGTACACCTGAAACTAATAATAATAATAATAATAATAATAATAATAATAATATAGATCTCAACTATAGCTGTTTAAATTAGTTAATATACTTAAAGTGTTTAGCAGAATGTACATGACATAGCAAATACTTGATAAATGTTAGGGATGATACTTACTGATGATGTGATTAGAAATAATGGCCATCATGGCAGGGGGAAGGAAGCAACTTCATATGGGTCGGGAAAGCATACAATCTCAGAATAATAATTATACCTAATACATAATGAGTGTTTTCTGGAGCTTAGGTATTATACTTAATTCATTATGTTTACTAATTCATTAATCCATTCAACACCTCTAGTAGTAGTTGCTGTTGTCATTGCTATTTTACCAGTGATAGAACTAAGGTACAGGAGAGTTGAGTAGTTAAAACTGGAGGGCGTAAGTGACAGCTAGATTTCACATTCAGGTGGCCTGTTTACAGTGTTCATACACGTATCCATGTGATGAACAGCATTCACGGAAACCATGTTGAGTTGGAGTTAAAAAATTCTGGTAATTATTACTAAATGAACTTGAGCATGATGAAACCCGAGGAAACAAGGGTTAGAAAAAGTTTCTAAAGAGAAGAGTCACTTTAGAAACTTGGGCAAAGTTTTCAAAAACCAAACTTTGCCAAAAAAAACCCCCCAAAAAACCCAAAAAACAAAAACAACAAAAAAGACAGGATTCAACAGAACATTCATTAAAAATCTCTCAATAATACCCACAAATTGCAGCTAATCACACTACCATCATTAAGTGATTTATTATGCTGAAACAAAGAAACTACTTTATATTAAAAGTAAATTAAAATTAGTTAAAAGGGAATTGATTATTAAAAAAAATATTGTATAAAGGAAGCTGAAATGAACAAAGCTTACTCTTATTAAGAATTTCAACTATATGTATGCATTTTCATACATTGTTCTCAGAAGACACAGCAGAAAACATCAAAATTACTGCAGAGAATTAATTTTAGCATCAAAATCTTCACAAAGGAAAAATAAATGAATTGGGTCTCCAGAGAACGTTTCCTCTCACTTTCTGTGAAGTGAATTTTAAGACTTGAAAAAAACTATAAAAATCATGGGAGAAAGGCTTAATTATATATATCCCAACAAATTTAAAATTCTTACATTTCTCCTCATATCAATGTTCTTAAAGTAATATTGTTGTAGTAATCATAGATTTATATTGGCTTTAAGAAATAAAACTTTTTATTTAAATAAAATTATATGAGAATCCCCAATATATAAAACAGCTATAAGTAGGGCTTTTCTCATTAAGGCAGTAGTATGGATCCTGAATCTCTCCCTTTTACATCTTCTTCTCACCCAGTAAGTCATAGAAATAAGAACACAGATGGATTTTTCTCAAAACAACCAAGCTCCAATCAAAATAAACACAATGAGGGGCAGCTGGATGGCTCAGTTGGTTAGAACGCGAACTCTGAATAACAGGGTTGCCGGTTCGATCCCCACATGGGTCAGTGAGCTGCGCCCTCCACAAGTAGATTGAAGACAACAAGCTGCCACTGAGCTGCCGGAGGGGCGGCCAGATGGCTCAGTGGGCTAGAGCATGAACTCTCAACAACAAGGTTGCCGGTTCAATTCCCGCATGGGATGGTGGGCTGCGCCCCCTACAAATAAAGATTAAAAATGGCGACTGGACTTGGAGCTGAGCTGTGCCCTCCACAACTAGATTGAAGGACAATGACTTGGAGCTGATGGGCCCTGGAGAAACACAGTGTTCCCCAATATTCCCCTCCTCAAAAATAAATAAATAAATACAATAAATACAATAAATTTACATGTTGTAACATGGAAGCTTATCTCCATGATATCAAATTGAAATGCCTTTTGCAGAGCTATATATATATAGCTTTAATTTCTGTGTTTTCAGTATCACATTTTGAGCCTAACATTTAGTATCTGGTATCATAGTTTTTTGTTGTTATATTGAATTAAATTCAATAAACTTTGTTTGAATTAAATGCATAATCATGGCTATTGGTCTACAGTATCTCAAAACAGAGAGAATCAAAAATATATTTAATGAACAAATATAAGATCATAAATCATTAAATATAAATTTAATGAACAAATATAAGAAGTCCCAAATGAGGAATTTTGGGTACCAGATCTCAGAAAATCAAACTATGATACTGATGATGTCTAAGCATATTATCACTTTCCTAGTCTAGGTTACCCAGTAATTGGGCACACCTTTAATAAGGCTCTTGTCTCTTTGTTTCCCTGACTCTAAAATTAGGTAATTAATTGAAACCCAGTGCCTGAACACATCAACTTTCTATGTACCCAAAACTATGGTTCCCATCTGCTTATTTCTGTGTTAGCTCATGGATTCTTTCTTGGCTACTGACTATGAATTTTTGTAGTGTCTGGGTAGAGTTCATATAATATTCAATTCTGGTTGCATAGCTGTACCTACTATAATTCCTTTTGAAAAAAATTGATACCATGATAGATTTGGGATTTGGAGGGTGAAAAGGGAGGTTGGTAACTTTTTCATCAAAACAAGAAGATAAGAAAGAGGAAGACAAATGATAAAGTAACATTTTTCCTTACTTAGCCTGAGGGACTGGTTTGGAGACACATTAAAAAAGGGAGATCCTGGAGGTTAAAGGTGCTGAACTAATGAAACATTTTTTTGAGACTCACTACAAGTTATGCTACCATTTCAAGATGGCTTTATCTGAAAGAGCAACATTTCCAGAGGCACAACCGCCGGCCTGGCTGATGAGCGGACCAGAACAGGGAATGTGAGCTGACTTGTTCTTGGCTCCTGTGATTCTAACTCCATGGATCTCTCTGACTTAACCAAGGAAGGCTAGGCATTTAGGTGGGGTGGGAGGGCTGAGGAATAGCCTGAGCATGTGAGAGTCGAGTGTTAATGTGATCTCATCCTGACCACAGGCTGGACTGCAGATCAGGGCCATTACATTACTCACAGTGCTCCTGCTTCCCTTGCAGACTAGCTGCAACCTGGGTCCTAGCTCACCTGTTACATAGTGTTCAGTTCCTGTTCATGTCTTTTGTGCATTTATTTTGAGCAAAAATATCCCTTGGTTCAAATAAAATTTAGAGGGATGAAAACAAAGATGAGTGAATTTTATTGCTTGGTATGTTTGAGTGTTTCCTTTTCTTTTTTTCTTATCCTGGGCTTTGTAATAGAAGCATAAGGGATCCTTGGAGTCTAGAGAGACACATGTGTTTAGACATTTTTAATATACATCATTTTGCAAAATTCTGAGGGTGTAATAGATTTCAGGTAGATGAACTCCACATATTACAATGGAAATGGCTATAACAAACTTACATGTGGGCTTCCAGTGTATTTATTTAGAGATTCTATCTTACTTTTTATTGAAAAAAATTGATAATTAGACAATGAAAACTACATGGGATAGAATATACAAATACGTGAAGATCTAGGAAGAAATGTTATCCTGAGAATAGAAATGGGGATGACTTTATATGAATTTCTGAGTTTGCTACATATGGCACACTCAAATGATTCATTCATATATTTAAAAACAAACAAACAAAAAACAGTTTGGTGACTATATTTTAGTCGTGTACCATGATAGTAAGAATAAAACAGTCATTCTCTTCTACATGTGGACTTTATCTTCCAAAGAGAGAGCTAAACTTTAAACAAATAGCCACACTTGAACTAGAAAAGCAAAACTGTGACTGTTCCAAAAAGGTAAAATTCATAGTGTTCTAGGTTATAGTAGGGAAATTTGATTTCTTCATGGAGATAGAGAAGGATAATGAAAGGAATGTAGAAAAAGGGGTTCAACTCACACACTCAAACTATTGAAATAAATTATGAGCCAAGAATAATATATCTGGCAAAGATAACCTTTATGAAGGAGTAATAGAGACCTTTCCAGACATATAGAAGCTGAGGGAATTTTCTAACACACAGCCTGCATTACAGGAATTACTGAAGGAGGCTATTTGACCTGAAACAAAAAAGCAAAAGAATACAAACAATGAGTAGTATTATGAAGATATAGACAGAAGCAGGAAAAGGCAACCCCTACACCAAATAAGACACTGTACACTTATAACATACAGGGTAAAGAAGAAAAAAACACTTGAAAAAAAAGAGGAAAAAGACAACTTGCTACTGCAGCACAGAAAGTAATTCACAGCACAAATAGGAACAATTTGTGAAAACAAATGGGAGACAGTGAAGATCTGAACCAGCACAAGGGAATGGAGAAAGTAAACATGCTGAAGAAAATGGAATACTCTAAATATCAAAATTTCTTTTACATAGACTTAAGGGTAACCACTCAAAAAAATTAAGAACTGAAATATATAATATAAAAAAAGAAGAAACAGAGGGAAAAAGCATAGAATTCAACCACACTGAAATAACAGACAGCAACAAAAAGGCAAAAAAACAATGGAGACACAGTCCTACCAGAAAACCAAATAAAGAATGACAGGAAATCCTCATATATCAATAATCACCCTAAATGTAAATGGACTGAACTCACTAATAAGAAGGCACAAAGTAGCAGATTGGATCAAAAAGCTAAACCCAACCATATGCTGCCTCCAAGAGATCTACTCAGCTATTAGCACAAATACAGACTAAACATGTAAGGGTGGAAATTGATACTCCAAGCAAATGGTATTCAGAGAAAATCAGGTGTAGTCATACTGATATCAGATGAAACAGATTTCAGGATAAAAAAGGTAACAAGAGACAAAGATGGATATTTCATAATGATAAAAGGGACTATACAACAAGAAGACATAACAATCTTCAATATTTATGCCCCCAATCTGGGAGCACTAAAATATACCAACCAACTACTAACAGAACAAAAGGGAGAAATTGACCAAAACACAAGTATACTAGGGGACCTAAATACATCATTGACAGCTAAGGATAGATCATCCAAACAGAAAATCAATAACAAAACAGCAGCCCTAAATGATACATTAGATGAAATGGACATAATTGACATTTATAAAGCTCTTCATCCTATAACATCAGACTATACATTCTTTTCTAGTGTACACGGAACATTATCAAGGATAGACCACATATTGGGACATAAAACTAGCCTCAGCAAATTTAAGAATATTAAAATCATACCAAGCATATTCTCTGATCACAAGGATTTGAAATTGGATATCAACTGCGAAAAGAAAGCAGGAAAAAACAAAAATATGTGGAGATTAAACAACATACTTTTACAGAATGATTGGGTCAAAGAAGAAATAAGAGGAGAGGTCAAATGATACATAGAAACAAATGAGAATAAAAATACACCCTATCAAAATTTTTGGGATGCAGCAAAAGCAGTTTTAACAGGGAAATTTATATCATTACAGGCCTATCTCAAGAAAGAAGAAAAATCCCAAATAAATAACCTCATATTACATCTTAAAGAACTCAAAAAAGAAGAATAAATAAAACCCAAAGTCAGCAGAAGGAAGGAAACAATAAAAATCAGAGCAGGACTAAATGAAATAGAGAACAAAAAGACAATAGAAAAAAATCAATGTGACAAAGATCTGGTTCTTTGAAAAGATTAATAAAATTGACAAATCCTTGGCTACTCACTAAGATAAAAAGAGAAAAGACACAAATAAACAAAATCAGAAATGAAAGAGGGGCAGTTACCATGGATGGCATACAAATACAAAGGATCATACAAGAATACTATGAAGGGCTATATGCCACCAAATTCAATAACCTAGAAGAAATGGACATGTTCTTAGAAATATATAGCCTTCTTAGGCTGAATCACGAAGAATTGGAAAATCGAAATAGACTGATCAACAAAAAGGAAATTGAATCAGTTATCGAAAGCTTCCCAAAAGCAAAAGTGCGGGCCCAGATGGCTTCACTAGTGAATTCTACCAAACATTCAAAGAGGATCTAATACCTGTCCTACTCAAACTCTTCCAAAAATTTGAAGAAGAGACAGTAATCCGTAACTCATTTTATGAAGCCAACATTACCCTGATACCAAAACCTGATAAGGATAACACACACAAACACACAATTACAGATCAATATCTCTGATGAATATAGATGCAAAAGTCCTAAATAAAATCCTAGAAACAGTGCGTTAAAAAGATTATACATCATGACCAAGTGGGGTTCATTCCAGGGGCACAAGGATGGTTCAACATATGCAAATGTCTCAATGTGATACATCACATAAACAAAATAAAGGACAAAAATCATATGATTATATCAATTGATGCAGAAAAAGCATTTGACAAGATACAATATCCATTTATGATTAAAACACTTAATAAAATGGGCATAGAAGGAAAATACCTCAACATAATAAGGGCCATATATGACAAACCCTCAGCTAATATCAGTGAAAAACAGAAGCCTTTGCTCTATGTTCAGGAACATGACAGGGCTGTCCCCTATCACCTCTGCTTTTCAACATAGTATTGGAAGTCCCAGCCAGAGCAATCAGTCAAGAGAAAGGAATAAAAGGCATCCAAATTGGGAACGAAGAAGTTAAATTGTCAGTTTTGGCATATGACATGATGCTGTATTCAGAAAACCCTAAAGACTCTACCACAAAACTATTAGAAACAATAAACAAATACAGTAAAGTTGCCTGGTTCAAAATCAATGTACAAAAGTCCATTGCATTCCTGTATACTAAAAATGAAACCTCAGAAAAAGAAAAAAAAAATTCCTTTTGCAATTGCAACAAAAAGAATAAAATACCTTTGAAGAAACTTAACCAAGGATGTGAAAGACCTATACACTGAAAACTAGAAGATATTTTTAAAAGAAATTGAAGAAAACACAAAGAAATGGAAAGACATTCCATGTTCATGGATTGTAAAACACAACATTGTTAAAATGGTCTAATTACCCAAAACAATATACAGATTTAATGCAATCTCCATCAAAATTGCAATGGCATTTTTAAAAAGAAATAGAACAAAAAATCATCAGATTTGTATGGAACTACAAAAGACCCCAAACAGCCAAAGCAATCCTAAGAAAAAACAAAACAAAAAACAAACAAACAAAAAAACAATACTAGAGGTATCACACTCTCTGACTTTAGCTTGTACTACAGGGCAACAATAATCAAAACAGTATAGTATTGGTAGAAAAACAGACACACAGACCAATGGAATAGAATTGAGAACCCAGAAATAAAACCACACAAATACGGACAGATAATTTTCGACAAAGAAGCCAAAAACATACAATGGAGAAAAGCAGCCTCTTCAATACATGGTGCTGGGAGATTTGGAAAGACACGTGCAAAAGAATGAAACTAGACTGCTATCTGTCACCATGTACCAAAATTAACTCAAAATGGATCAAAGACCTAAACGTAAAACCTGAAACAATAAACTGTATAGAAGAAAACATAGGTGCTAAACTTATGGACCTTGGGTTCAAAGAATATTTTATGAATTTGACTCCTAAGGCAAGGGAAGTAAAAGCTAAAATAAATAAATGGGACTAAATCAATCTAAAAGCTTCTGCACAGCAAAAGAAACCATCGGCAAAATAAAGAGGCAACCAAATGAATGGGAGAATATTTTTGCAAACAACACCTTCAATAAGGGGCAAATATCCAAATATACAAGGAATTCATACAACTCAACAACAACAAAAAAACAAATAATCCAATTAAAAAATGGACAGAGGACCTGAAGAGACATTTCTCCAAAAAAGACATACAATTGGCCAATAGACACATGAAAAAAATGCTCTACATCACTAATTATCAGAGAAATGCAAATAAAAACCACAATGAGATATCACCTCACACCAGTTAGAATGGCTATCATCAACAAGACAAGTTATAACAAGTGTTGGAGAGGCTGTGGAGAAAAAGGAACCCTCATACACTGTTGGTGGGAATGCAGGTTGGTGCAGCCGCTATAGAAGGCAGTGTGGAGATTCCTCAAAAAATTAGCATTAGAATTACCATATCACCCAGCAATCCCTCTCTTGGGTATCTATTCAAAAATTTTGCAAACATTTATCTGTAAAGATATACGTGCTCCGATGTTCATTGCAGCTTTATTTACAGTGACCAAGACATAGAAACACCCAAAATGTCCTTCGGTAGATGACTGGATAAAGAAGTTGTGGTATATATACACAATGGAATTCTGTTCTGCCATAAGAAAAGATGAAATAGTACCATTTGCGACAACATGGATCGATCTCAAGATTATAATGCTAAGTGAAATAAGTCAGACAATAAAAGTAGAGAACCATATGATTTCCCTGATATGGGGTGTATAAAACTGAAAACAACGAAGTAACAAGGCAAACAAATGAAGAAACAAAAACTCATAGACACAGACAATAGTTTAGTCGTTACCAGAGGGTAAGGGGGAAGGGAGGTGGTAGATGAGGGCAAAAGGGATCAAATATATGGTGATGGAAGGAGAACTGACTCGCTGGTGAACACACAATGTGATGTATAGATGATGTATTACAGAATTGTTCACCTGAAACCTATGTAATTGCTAACACTTGCCACCCCAATAAACTTTAATAACATTTTTTAAAAATGGAAAAAGGGGTTCAATGGAAAGTAACCTCATGGAGTGACCTAATCATAAATTTTTAACTGGGCTGGTCATGGTGGGTAGTCAATCCCCAGTTATGTCACTTCTTCAGTAAAAAGGTTATCTTTGCCTTAAACAAGCCCTGTCCATTGTTTCTATGCATCTAAGTTAACATACTTTTGAAATAAACCATAAACACCCTCAAGAAAGCATTTAATCCTGTTAACTTTCTGTAACGCAATCCCCATCTTGCTTTTCTCCCAGTTCCCTATCAGCTTCCTTAAGTTTCCTCCTTAATTTCAAATGCATGAAAGAAGCTGCAAAACTGTTATTCTGTGGAGCTTTTGAGATGTTGTCAGTTTGGCTAATAATCTCACAAAAATCTCTACAGTTTTGGATGTTTCTTACATTGACAGTGATATTTGGGCTGAAATGTAAAGCATTGATTACTAATAGTCAGGGAGGAGAAAAGAGAGCATGCCTGGCAGAGGATCAGAATATGCAAATCCCCGGTAGCTATTATGCGCCAGGCAACTGTAGATAAAATCAAGACAAAAAGAAAACTAGAGTGTGTCACTTTACACATTATTTCTAGCATCACTCTCCAGCCACTGATGGAGACTTAGGTAACTAGTGTAAAGAAACTATTGTAGAGAATATCGATTTAGAATTTGAAGCTTCCTGGATACCTTTTGTGATCTTAAGAGCTTCAGTAATATTTTTATCAACTGTCTAAATTTCACTCACAGAAAAGTGTGCTTTATGTTACAAACAGCAAAATAATCCAAGGAAGGAAAATGTGAGTGAGACTGCCACTTCTTAAAAGTAAGAATTTCTTAAGAACCGTATAAACAATGGAGCATCACCAGATTTTTCTTTACTTTTCTTTCTTTCTTATTTTTTTTTTTTGCCAGACTAATGATTAACTTTCTACCTCAGCTCTCAAAACTTGAAAGCAATATGAGAAAGATGACAATCCAGCAAAGATGCATAGCTAGCCTGATTAGATTCCATGATGACCACCTCCACAGTAAAGTGGGAAGTTTCCACTGGTGGTTATTCTCAATGTCACCAAATATGTTGCCTTGGTTAACATTTTTTTGGTATTGAAACCCATGTTGTCACTAGGCCAGGCTTCAGTCAGAGCTTCTTATTATATTTCTCCAGATTTAATTTCAGCCTGAACATTAGCGGGGGCAAAAGGGACCTGAAATGTTAGCCTCTGAGAGGAAGATTTCCTCTGCTTCATTCACGACTGCATCATTAGCTCCTAGGACAAGACTACACATAGTGGTGCTTAATAGACATTTGTGGAAGGAATGACTAGCCTCCTTTGAATACCTTGACTATGTAAGTGACATGGGAATCTGACATATGGGAGAAATGAAATCCTTAGTGTTAATCTGCCCTTTTAAATATTTCTAAAAATAAAAATGAATATAAATAGTTGGCATAATATCATGATCTTAAACTCACTTTGAAGTCTACAAGTTTAGTCTAATTGGGAGGCTAGCTGAGGCCTCTCCCTTACCTACTTACTGACTTGTCGTATGATTCTGGTTTTAACAGACTTTTCCCCTGGTAGTAGAAATTAGATATGACCACAGTTCCACAAATTTCCATTAGTCCTACAGGGTTTAGTTGTTATGACTACCATATCAGAACTAATACTCCAAAATGCATACAAATCACATACATAGAATAACTAAAGGGACCTTTCCTTATACAAACGTCCTATTTATTTTTCTTATTATTGATGACCCTTATCTCTTCTATCACCTCTCTCCATCATAAGCTGCTCTTGGAATTTTCTTCCCTAGATTTCAATAACTGATTTAGTTTTGTGCATGTAAACAGATTTAAAGCCTTAAACTAAAGGCACATAACTAAAAATGGATGTGAAATTTCTATGAGTCCAAAGGGAATGTACTTATGGCCTAGAAACTCAGTTATCACACCTTTATTCAGATACCTTTTTTTTCTACCTAGATCTGGTCCTGAATTGGGGAGGAAAAAGAAAAAAAAATACTATGCATCTTCTGTAGCTATGACAACTCTTTGTAACATTGTATTAGAGATACTCCTGCAAAGAAGAGCAGAACCACATGGACACTTATTGTTCAAATATGAATAAGGAGGGTCAGAAAAAAAGAGTTAATATAAAGTTTCATGTCTAATTTGTAAAAGAGAAAAGATTAGAACTCTGGTCTCCAGTGCAGAGTCCTTTGAAATTTCTGTGACGCCTAATCATAAAACTCATACTATCTTAAAAAATGAAATATGAATTCAGCAACAAGAAATAGGAACCTAGAAAAAAACCTTTAACAGTGGATGATCAGAGAGGCACGGGACAGATATAAACTCAAATAAAATAAAAATTAGTGTTAATGCAAATTTACATTTTAAACCTTCTTTCTGTGAACAAATAATCATGCTTCATTGCAGTTATTAATATTTCATCAAAAAGTATCATTTATAGTTCTTATCATACCTATAATTATATATGGTTCATAAAAATGTGACATGCATGAAATAAAATATCAATTGTAGTAGACCTTTTATTTATTATAAATTTTTGGTGAATCAATTCAATTAATTTTATTATTAGCTCTAAGAAATGAATTCTGAACGTTATAGATCAGTGTGTAATGGATGATTTAATGGCTATCTTAAAACAATTTAACCAAAATAAAACTGAAAACGAAGCAGTTGACATACAATATATTAAATAAACAGGTAATTATTTTAGTGAGTCTATAACAATAGAAAAGATAGGAGAAATTAGATCGCCAAGTTGGGAGGTTTAATTTGACATCTATGTCCCATATTTCAAAGAGCATGTTATCATTCTGTCTAGTTTCCCAGCTATGCTGTTCTCTAGCACTGTCCTTAAATTTATCGTATATGATATACCATGAACGTAATGCATTTTTCTTTATTAACTTCCAAGAGTTTAGCAACTTTCTGAATTATACCCCTAACGTGTGCCTGGATGTTTAAAAGGGCAATGTTTAATCAAAATAAATAAACCTATACTGGTAGAATTTCAATCTGTTCTAGGTTTCTGGGAGGGGAAAAGAGCTAAGATTTTTGAGCATCTGCTACCGTGTTTCCCCAAAAATAAGACCTAGCCAATCAGCTCTAATGCGTCTTTTGGAGCAAAAATTAATATAAGACCCGGTCTTATAAGACCGGGTCTTTAATATAATATAATATAATATAATACCGGGTATAACATAACATAATACCAAGTCTTATATTAATTTTTGCTCCAAAAGACGCATTAGAGCTCATTGTCCAGCTAGGTCCTATTTTTGGAGAAACACGGTATATATAAGTAACAACCTACAAGGTATTACATGATATGAGATTTAAGTAACTCTATGAGTTATGTATTATCCTGTTTTATAGATGAGAATATTGAGAAATTAATCACTTAGGTTACCTGTATAAGTAATGGTAGTGTTCTATTTGACCTTAAAAGTCATTCTCTTTTCCCTACATGAAAATACTTTCTTTAGAACTTATTTTTGAAGCATGCATAACTGAAAATGAGTGACTAGTATTTCTGGAAATTATGTTCTGTATAAACAGATAATGTAGGCAGGGAAGCTCTTTAGAAAATTATTATTTTTTATTTTTGTTTTTCTTTATGATGAAAATCATTTATGTTCACTGTAGAAGACCAAGGAAGCAAAATTCAATTGACATAATCTGGTTCTTTTTCAATGTTTCCTATGTCAGGAAATGGCAACACCAGTCAGAAACTAAAGACCTAGAAGTCATTCCTGTCCCGCCCTACCTGCAACATTCCTCATCTCCATTACCCACTACAGTTTTAGCGCATGGGTCTTTAACATGTCTGGAATCTGTCAACTAGTTTCCTTCTCTGCTCTCCCTACTCTCCAAGACAACTGCAACCCACTGTTTTTTCTGATCTCAGTCCATTCTCCTCTGAGCAGCCAGACTCATATTTTGAAAAACAAAAACCAAGTTGGATCAGCCATTCTGTTAAGAAATTTTAGGTATTTGGTAGGAAAATATTTTATTGATGTTTTATTTGAATTTCATCTTTAAACATAGGGACTAAAATGCAAATTATTTTTCATATGTTATTTTTATATGTTATATCCTGTGTACATTTATGTATTTTGACCTTACTATATTTTCAACCATTTACCTAAACTTTTAAAAACAAACTTGTATTTGCTGTTTTGTTTAAAATACTTTTCCTATTTTTGGTCTTTTAACTCCATTTATGACTTTGTGACATACAGTTTCTTAATACATGGGCAAAATATTTCCTTTGTGTGTGTGTGTGTTTTTGCATGTGTGTGTATGTGTGTGTGCATGTATGTGTGTGCATGTGTGTTTGATGGACTTAAACTTTAATAAATCTTTTGCCATTAAATATTCAATCCCACAATTTATAGTTTTAGAGTTTTCTTATTTATATTGTTAATGATTCTACTTTTTTACATTGCAGTTTTCTTTATAAATTATTGCATATAAAGTATTAGTGCAATTCATAGATATTTTAATTATTTGCAGCTAATTTTTAATATTTCACACCAAAACTTGTTTTAGACATAATCAGAACTTAGTAGGATTTTCATGTTTATCTTACTAGGTATTCATAAAAAATGTAACACATTGAAAGGTTTGATAATTAACTGATTTTGGATTACTTGGATCCAAATTCTTAAAGACATGATTTTTGTTTTATGAGTTCTTTGTCAAGTTTTATGTCATTATTTGTGTATCCTAATAAATTTACACCATCATTTTTCGTAACTTGAGTAGGCCAAAATCTAACCGAAATTTTAGGAAACACAATATTCTCTATCCATTAAGTACACTATTCTGCCTTACCATGATGAAACAGGAAGATACCCATGAATGCTTGTAAGTGGATTAGTGTTGTGCTAATTCCATTCTATTGCTTTGTTTGATGGGCTTTAAGCTTTGTTTACCATAGAAATTATCTATGCAAATAGAAAGTTGATAAAAATTTGAACAGAGAAAGGCTAAACTGAAGATAATACATGTGATAAGAAAAGAAAGTCCTTTATTTTTGTTAAAATGTGAATAAAGCAAATGTAGTTTCACTGAATGATGCTTTAACTTTATTGTTATGCACTGAAAACTATTACCAAAATCCAACTTACTACTAAAATTCCTGTAGGAAACATTGCTCCTCTAGGAAAAATCTGAATTTTCAAGCCCAGAGCCCCCTATTTTCTCATAGAAACAATTGCCTTTAATGGTATATTTTAAAAATAAAATTAGGTATCTTAGGAATACAACTTCACTACTATAGTATGTTGTTGTAATTTTTGCATAGCTGTTGAATAGTTTATATATAGCATGGGAATTATATTCAATTGCAAATGTTTGCAAAAACGAGAATTAATATCTTCTGGGTTTATAATTGGTCATTATTGGATTGAATGTTTTGGCAAAGTTCTCAAACAATCCCATAATACTTTTCTTACAAAACATGTTATTTTTTTACTTGATTTTTTTCCCCCAGAAAAGTGTCTATTATTTAAGATTTTCTTGTGTACTTGTACCAAGATGTACATATTATTCTCATGTCATCCATTATCTCTACATCTATTATTTTATGTCTTTGTTATTTTAATATTATTGCTGCTTCATCCTATTCTTTCTTCATACAATTTGCAATTACATATAATTTATTTTGATATTTCTGTTAATATTTTTCTGTTAATTATTATTAATTTTTACTTCTAGCTTTGCAATATCATTCCTTACATATTTATTTGTCAGACTATAAGGTATCTTATCTTCTAATAGTTTAGGTTTATGTTTATTTTGCTATTAATTTTTTTTTTAACATAACAACATCACTCTGGCTTGGAATTTGTTTCTGTAAATATCTGTGTCCTTCAGTGAACATCTGTGTTCCAATTTCCATAAGAATTTTCCACTGTGCTTTGATTACCTTTTTTGAACCAAAAAAAGAGAGAACTGACATAAAAGGGGAACTTTTGCAAACCTGCAGACTTTTTGTTTGTTAATTTTGATTCACATTTTATCATTGTGGAAGGAGGAAAGTAAAAATATAGGCAATTTATTTTTACATTGAGTTTGTTTTGCTTTTGGTGAAATCTCTGTGCACAGGTTATGGCTGATTGCTATGCAAAGTTCCAGGACCGATTGCCAATGGATAACAAGCGTTTGCCTGCAATCACTGTGCTTCACTGATAGTAGATCTTTTCTTAATGCTTCCTTTGTTCCCTTCTAATTATTTGAAATATTGCTTGAGTACCTGGAAAAATACAAGCTGCATAAGACGGAATATATATAATATACACTGCTCACTCCACCCGAGGTCTGCTGTGAAACTCCACCCTCTTCTGCCTGGAAAAGGCTACTTCTTTTGTATTGCATCTCAGCACATAACAGGAACTACCAGTAAATTAACAGTAATTTTTGAATGAAAGAATTTTATACTTATCTTTCTCTGATTACTTTTTGGTGAGGGTAATTATTATTTTTTCCTTTTTTTATCTCTTACATTGACATCAAGGATATTGATCATTTTGGTTTTTGTGCACCTAGTCGTAGCACAATGTGTTTAACACAGAAACACTTAGTACTTCTTAAATGAGTTAGTAAACACACTAAGGAATGAAATGAAATCTAACTCATTGTAATTAACTAGGTGTTAGTGGAAAAATTACATTAATTGATATTGGAGTCTTAAAATTTCCGTTAGAACCTCATATTGTAATGTTTAAAAATACTGAATTTTTGACTCATTATCCATACAATTAAAATCAGTATCCATCCATGAAATATTTGTTTTATTTTTTTCAACAGATATTTTATAAATTAGATTTGATCTTCACAATGAAGACTTTATGATCAGTTTGGAAGATCCTGAGGATATGAAGCAAAAATAAACAAATGTTAAAATAATTGTTTTGAAAGAGTTATTTGGGACTTTGGAAGAAGAAAAGATAACAATTTCCTCAGAGTATGGTATATTTTCATTAATTATGTAAAGCAATGATTTCCTAGGAGAGCTCAAGGACCCATCTTGGAAGAAGAAAATGATTATGAAATTGCAAATCTCAGATAATCGACTTTTCAGAACCTTGGCACAAAAAAATTCCATTGCATATCAGAGCTGGTATTTCCGTTAAAGAAAGTTCATCCTGAGAATTCAATAGATGGTGGTAGATGACCACAGTGATTATAAAGCATGTTTTGAAGAGGGTACTAATAGTTTTTATTATTCATTGTACAATGTTACTCATTGCATTATTCATTGTACAAAGTACAAATGCAAGAGGTTTGGACATGAGATCTTTTCCTGCTTCTTGTTCTTATGAAATATTTTGAAAGATGTAATATCCATACCCTTACAATTAATCAATATTTCTAATAAGCAGATTTGAATACATCAAAGCAAACAGTAGCAGAAAAGGAACAAAATACAAATATCTATAAAATAAATGTGTTTTTACTTTTAACTTTGTATAAAAAGTATATTTGGTGACAATATCAACATTGTGAATGCATATATAAACTTGAATAATTTTTAAAGGTGTATGAAGTCACTTCAGAAAATGTATGATTAAATATAAAAGTATTAAAAAAATAAAACACCGAAATAAAAGGGAAATGGATAAAGATTCCAATCTCGTTTGTCAACTGTAATTTATTTTTATTCATCATAAATGTTTATTAAACATATATATGTACCAAGCACTGTATTAAGCATCTGTTATGTACCAGGTCCACACTGAGTTGAATTAGAGGATATAAAACCTATACTGTCTGAAGGCATAAATCATGAATTTACACATACATACATACATGCATACATACACATATGTGTATATAAGTCTGAAAATGAAGTTTGGGACCTTGTTACAATGATATTGTAACCTGTTTTTGATATGAGAGGGATTATTCATTATAAATTTGTACCAACTGGACAAACAGTTCACCAAGTTTACTATTTGGAAGTGCTGAAAAGGCTGCATGAAAAAGTTAGATGACCTGAACTTTCTGCCAACAATACATGGCTCTTGCATCACGACAATGCACCAGCTCACATGGCACTGAGAGGGAGTTTGTAAACCAGTAAACAAGTAACTGTATTGGAACACCCTCCCTACTCACCTGATCTGGCCCCCAATGGCTTAAAAAAAAAGAGACATTTTGATGACATTCAGGACATCAAGTGTAATATGACGACAGTGCTGATGGCCATTCCAGAAAAAGAGTTCCAAAATTGCTTTGAAGGGTGGATTAGGCGCTGGTGTCAGTGCATAGCTTTCCAAGGGGAGTACTTCGAAGGTGACCATAGTGATATTCAGCAATGAGGTATGTAGCACTTCTTCTAGGATGAGTTCATGAACTTAATTGTCAGACTTTGTATATACCTATATATGTATATATGTGCACATATGTATATATGTAAATATATGCATGCATTTTTACAAATTAAACATGCTAAAGCCTGTGAAAGTGGTATCTCATGTTATATGAGGTAGAGATCATTACTGGAAGAATCAGAGGAGGTAATGTGAACAAGAAAGCATTTGGAAAGATCACTATTTCTAGTGACTTATTATAATTATTCTTCTTTTGTATTTTTGAAAGGAAAATTACTAGAAATATTATGAAATAGAATACATGGTATCACTGATCCCTTGATAAATATTCAATTTATATTTTTCTCAACCCGATCACTGGAAGCTAGAATTACCATTTTGTAGTATCACAGAATTTTAGAAAAAAAAAAAGAAAAAGAAACAAAATAACATCTAGTCCTTTGCTTTTCAAACTCTGTAGAAAGAGAAATTCACTGGGAACAGGCATATCTACAAGGAAGATACCTTCATCTTCTTGGAATATTTTATCCATTATTTGTGAAAGAATCAAACATTATTTTTTAATTCAAATGGATATATGTGCAACGAAATAAAATGTAAAATGTACACTATTTTAAGACAAAATTTCCGATCGGTGACCATTGTAGCAGGTCTTTTGCTCTATAGCCTAAGAACCATGGAAGTTACAATGAATTGTTCCCGGCACTTAGCAATGTTTCAGGGCACACTCTTGTAATCGTCTAATTTAAACACTCCCTTATAGAGATGAGAATGAACCAGCCCAGAAAGCCCACATGATTTGCCAATGTTGACAACCATCACTAAGGAAGAACTAGGTTTCTGATGAAGCTTTTCTGACTCCAGATGACTATTTCTTCCACTATCCCTAAATGCTTTCCCTTAACCACATTCTAATTTTTTCCCAGTAACTTTCATGCTTTAATTAGCTAAGGTAATTTTTCTCCTATTCATTTCTATTCTCAGTTTCCTATGTCCTTTCTTTGACTTTTGTACTTTTTTTAATACATTCATTTTTTTTAAAACATCAGACATTATGTAAGACATCTTTATAATGAGAAGAAAGGTCAACCCATGGGATTCAATAAGTCTACAGTATAGTTAATTAAACACTGATTTAGGTGTTTTCATACTTATGATCTCTTACATTTCTGTAACAAATCTCTCTGGTTGGTAATATTATCGTAAAAGTAATTTGAAGCTTAAAGTTATTAAGCCACTTATCCAAGGGCTTGTAGGTGGTAAGTAACTGGTAGTACCATGATTTAATTCCATGTTCTAGGGGTCCAAATCTGTTTCTCTTTCTATTGAATCACACTAGTCATTGTTTGGCTCAAATAATTTAGAACCAGAATGTGGTGCTTTAGGGATAGCTGTGATTGTTGATCCCTTTGTTTCTGAGGAATATTCCACACATACCCTCCCCTAAATGCTCATAATTTCCATTGTTTCCTCATTGTTCATTTATTAATTCAACAAATATTAACATTGATTTAAAAATGCTGCTTTCATTTGAGTTACTGAATATACCAAGAACTATGCAAAACACAGAGAACTTCACGGTACACAATATAGATATGGTCTAGTTTGCAATAATGGACTCAATTGTTCAACTTTCCTGTATCATACCCTTTGCTGTGTTCCTGTCACTAAAGCACCAGAATATATTTCCCTACCACTTAAACCTGGGCACAGGATGGTAAGAAGAAAGATTCAGAACACAGTCACTGTTGATGTCCTTACTTAACGATAGTCTCATTGATGTGTTACTTGTATCAGTCTCATTGGTGGCAGATGTATTTTACATCAGTACTTTTTTGTTTAATAATAAATACTCTTTTTATTTGACATGGTTTTTAAAACTCTAAGCCTTGTTTCTTTTCAAGAACTGTTTTCTGTTGTCCTAACTATGCTTCTTTAGGTTAAGTTAAGGATCCCTTCTGTTAAGACTCAAAATCCAGATCTACCTATTAAGACCTCCTTCAGCCCAAAGATGGTAACATGTCCAGGCTTGTCAAAGACTCTTCAGTAGAATTTATAAATGGGATTATCTCTGCTTTAAACTCCAAGTTAGTTGTTATGTTTGTTTGAATTTCCCATTCTATATGTGTGTATAAAACTTGATTCCCTAATAAATATGCCATTGATTTTACCTCATTATGATGCTAATGCGATACATAACCACAATGTTAATTGTCACAACACATGTAATCACTTCATTTTTGTCTCAAATGCCCTGATATATGATGAGTTCTGTTTGAATTTAATAATTATATTCCTTAAGTTTTTTCTCCCTTAGGGAAAAATGTGGTTCATAGTTTTTTAACTAAGAAGTAAAAAATGTCAAAGATATTTATCATTTTCATAAGATATTTTTGATCTCATCTTCCTACCTATATTTATACTAATGGTGAGGAATGGAGACTAGAAAGAGAAAGAAAATGAAAAGGGAGAATATAAGTCCTATCCAATGACTCATTCAGCATTGATGAATCACCAAGATTTCTCACCCAAGAATGTTCAGGAAGACTTGAATATGAGGTCAGACAACTAAGTTCATGAAGTCATCCTAGAAAAAGTGCTACATATCTCATTGCTGAAAATCACTACGGTCACCTTCCAAGTACTACCCTTGGGAAGCTATGCACTGAATGCCAGTGCCAAGTCCACCCTCAAAGCAATTTTGAACTCTTTTTCTGGAATGGCCATCAGAGCTGTTCTTCGTATTACCCTTTATGTCCTGTATGTCATCAAAATGTCTTCCTTCCAATATTTCCTTTATCTTCGGGTAAACAAATAAGTCATTGGGGGTCAGATCAGGTGAGTAGAGAGGTTGTTTCAATATAGTTATTTGTTTACTGACTACAAACTCCCTCACAGACAGTGCCATGTGAGCTGGTGCATTGTCGTGATGCAAGAGCCATAAACTGTTGGCGAAAAGTTTAAGTTATCTAACTTTTTCATGTCATGCAGCCTTTTCAGCACTTTCAAATAGTAAACTTGGTGAACTGTTGGTACAAATGCATAATGAATAATTCCTCTGATATCAAAAAAGGTTAGCAACATAGTTGCAACAAGTTGGTGACCGTAATTGTCAGACCTTGTATATTTGAGTGGCTTAAAAATAGATAAGCAATTCAGAAGTCAGTGAGTTCCATCTTGTTGTTGCTTGTTTATTTTTGTTATTATTTGTTTGCTTTTTACCATTACTCTGCTTGTGACAACTCTGTCATATGTATTCCTTTGATTTTAGCTGTTGAAGTCACCATCCAGATTCAATGTTTTCTGCCCCCTGCCTTTCCTGAGGCCCTTCTCAACCATCCTTTCTCTCTGTTATCTGAGTCCTTCATGAGTTTATATTATCATACTTTCCCTGGTCAATATCTAAGCCCTCATTTGATGTTTAAAAATTTCAGCTACTTTTCTTTACTGCTATTATCTCATGCAATTTATCAATTATATTTATGTAAAACCTCACAAATAGAAGTCTTTTACTGTACCATATACACATATACATCTCCACTTCCAAACACAACTTCCACTATTCTTCAAAACTGGAGATAACATCATTGCCAAATCAAATGATTAGAATGGTGTGGAAGCCTCCAACAAGATGAAGATTTCCCCTAAAGGCCTTTTCACAAAATATTGGTATTAGAATTTGGTCTTCATGCTTACTATTTTAAAATATAGACTGAAGCTAGTAAGACTCCCATAAGCTTCCTGAATGTGTATGTTTCTTTTACACATGCCATGGCAAATATCCATTTTAATTCTGACATTTAGAAATGAAATAATTTTCTATTGCAGAAAAAGGCAAACACGTAAAATATTTTACAGCAAACTGTACGAGATAATAACCTTTTTCTCATATATATATATATTTCATTGAAACTAGACTCTCACCTTAGAATTAAGCAATAAAAAAATCATTTAGTTCCTCATATTTAAATTCTGGTTATTAGGAAAATTACTTTTACCAAATTACTGAAATATATGTAAAATAGTTATAATTTTTATTATATGATTGAATTCATGGAATTTATTAGCCTAAGATTTTACAGTGTTTTGGCTTATTTGTTTCATTTTGTATTTTATGATTTTTGTTTCTTTTATTTTGCTTTGCTGGTTGTATGTGTGTAGGGAAGTATGGGAATTTATGTGTTAACATTATAGGATGGTAGTTACAACTATATTAACAGTCATTTCCTAGCTTCTGGGCTCCCTGTTGAATGATGTGGGAGTGGAATCAAAGCTGCTCCACATGAAAGTGTTACCATATTTCCCTGAAAATAAGACCTAACTGGAAAACAAGCCCTAGCATGATTTTTCAGGGTGCTTGTAATATAAGCCCGACCCCAAAAATAAGCCCCAGTTAAGATCTTTGGCCAGATGGATGCATTTAGTACTTCCGTTGCAACATAGAACGGATGCATTGAATTATAAAATAATAACATTAATATATAATTAAATATAAATAAATAATATTATTGACAATACTTAAAATAAATGATAATATAAATTAAAATTAAGTATTTGTAAATACTCAAGCAGTCGCTTTTGTATGAGAGGTAAACACCTATGTAACCAGATGAACTCGAGACTTATTGCCAAATGATCAATCAGAGTACAGACACAATGCAGTAATTATGTGCACACTTGATAACGAATGGACGTGTTTGTGTCTAATATGACTCTTCATAATTCAACATGTTGTGTGTTGTAACTGATGTACTTAATGCACTCGTATGAAATAAAGAAACATTTTCTGAATTTTGGTGCCTGAAATTTTTCGTTGCTTTTGTGTGGACCATCATTCTTAACTGTCATCATTTTTGTTGCCGCACCTGGCTCGTAAGTCTTCAATTAACACTTGATTTAATGGTAGATTTAAAGGGAATAATATTTTGACTCCCAGACAAGATGAGTGCAAAAAGAAAGACCTATTCTGTGTTATACAAGAAAGGAATCGTGGAGGACTCCCGGGGCAAGAATCTTACAGCTTTCAGCAAAGAGAAGAAGTATCTCTGAATGGTCCAAAAATGGCGAGCAGAGTACGACAACCTCAGTCAACAGGTGGATGAGGGAAATGCTAAGAAGCACAAGTATGGATCAGGTCAGCAACCATTATTTTCTGAGCTGGAAGATATCATTTGTGAAAGGACTGCTGACAGGAGAGCAAACGCTTTGGTTGTGTGCAGGGCTGATATTCAAGCATTTGCCCTTGCAATGGCACCACAGTTAGAAATATCCCCAGAAGAATTCAAAGCATCACAATAATGGCTGGACAGCTTCCTTCAGCAACATGACCTGTCTCTATGATCAACAACACTGTTCAAGCTGAAAGATACTGAAGTTATTAAATGCGCACTTGCATTCAAGTCTTTTGTTGATGGCATCAACTTTTCTAAATATCAACTCTCCAACATGATTGCTATGGATGAAACTGCAGTGTTTATGGGCCAAGGATCTCAAATGACAATTGATCAGAGAGGTGCCTCGTCAATCTACTACATTCTCTCCACTGGTTATGAAAGTGCATGTATCACCTGCATTTTGGCAAATTGTCTGTATTGGAAGAAAGCCCCACCTCTAATCATCACTAAGGGCAAGAAGGGTAAGGTTGCACATGTTTTAGGCATATATGTTCTTGAAACCTAAAAAGCCTGGGGCACACAAGCAGTTATAAAGAAGTGGATCAATTTAATGCTGCCACTTGTTTTGTGAGGTGGCCAAAGAGGTCTGCTAGACTGGGATTCAGCCAGCACTCGCCGTGCTAAAGACATGAAGAACTTCCTTGCAGAGAGAATAATAGCTCAAATAACGATTCCCTCAGGAATGACTACCTATCTCCAGACTCTTGATATTGCAATAAACAAGCCATTTAAGGACCATTTGTGCATGGAAATCAAAGACTACATTGAAAATAGAATGGAGAGAAATCAGAGTGGAAACTTTGTGAAGCCTGACCAGCCAGGGGTCATTACTTGGGTGAAGAATTCATGTGATAAAATAACTGACAGCTGTGTTGCCAATGCACTACGAGCAGGCTACATGGACAAGAAGTGCTCATTTAAGGAGAGCTCTATTGCTGGACATGAGAGATTGGGGCCAATGGTTCCACAGGAAACGGAGTCTCAAGAAACTCAAGCCGGAATTCAGGGTTTGGAGAGTTAGGACGATGTTCCAGAAGAAGATGACATGAGTGTATTTGAATAAATGCAGATTTTTGTACATGAATAAATGAATAAATGTAGATTGTTGTACATGAAAAATAAGACATCCCCTGAAAATAAGTCCTAATGCGTATTTTGGAGCAAAATTTAATATAAGACCTGGTCTTATTATCAGGGAAATATGGTACCTTTCCTTACTTGTTAAATATTTTTATTTTCCCAGATGGCATGACAAATTTTCATAATTCTAAGTATTTATCATCTATCAATTTTGGGTGTGATGAAAGAATTCAAACTCTAAAATATTGGGTTGAATGTCACAGTTGCTAAGACATCACATGAAAAACAAGTAGAGACCTTAAAAAGCAAAAATACTGATACATAGATCAAGTTGGAAATGTGACTCTTCCTGAATAGTTCCTGAATGTTAGAATGTTGTTGAAGAGGTGGAAATTAAAAAGGGCAAATTGGTTTACAATTTTTTATGAGATTTTTATTAAAAATGTTTATTTAGGAAGTTTTACCTGAACTATAATGTGTCTATTGTCATACTCCAATAGTACTTAGTCTGACAACATAAATTAATAAATTCTATAATGGTCTACAAGCCATACTTTTGTTAAATTGCCTCACTGTTCTAAAGGATTACAGCTCCAGGAAAGGTAGATCTTGAAATTGAAAATCCACTAATTCATAAATACTTGTTCAATGTTTTTGGCTCTTCCCACAAAACTTTGGTATACTCAATTTTACTGATTTAAAACCACTACTAGGAAGTTCCTAAGCTCTCATATTAATGCTCAAGCAGGATTGAAATGAACTGTGTCTTATGTCCTTTTCCAATTATAAAGTCTTGAAACAGAAAAAAAAATACATATTTCTATCCCTCCTCTATCCATTTTAATTTAATGTATTCTTTTATTTTATAGAAAGTAAAATGATACAGGTATTATCTTGTCCTGAGTACAAATGACACCCCTTTCCTCAACCTGATTTCTTGACTACTTCCTTATCTAAGAGCTGCTCATATATGATGCTCATATACATAAGAAATATGAGCAAAATATATTTTCCATCTTTGAATTAATATTTTTATATGATAGTGTCAATCCAAATTTATTCTCTCATTTTGATTATATGTTATAAACAGAATATCTATTATATTACAATGGTAAACCTGGTATAGTTGAATTGAAAAAATATGTAAGAATAAAATAAAATAGAAAAAAGGAAATGCATTTGAACATTCTTCAGACACACAGCCCACTCACTAGCAGCTACCCAAATGGTAAACTGAGTTTCTGGAAGAGTCGAAAAAGAATAAAATTCAGGTATAAATGTAACTCACTGAAACATCCCCTCATACTGAAAAATTGATTTGGAGGTTCCATTTGAATTTCTTTCTTAATCATAAGGCTTATGATGCCAAATTCTAAAAATAATGTTAAAAATAATTATCTGAAAGCAACATAGACTTTATATTGTTTAGTATTTGAGATACCAGAAAGGCTTAAATTGTCACATCAGACTTATAGTAACCACAGCTCTTACCTAGAACCAACTGTATTAGTCCAAAGACCAGAAAAAATGTCAAGACACAGGAAAAACACAGACCCTTCTGAAAAATTCTGACACCATTCTAATACCAATGTGACTCCTCAGGTCCTTCTTTTCTTGATTTCTGGTTCAGATAGAGCATTACTAAGGGTTCGTCTGAGGCATTCCTTAGCTTGCCATTTTATTTATGTTATATCTGTTACATACTCCATCAATTCCATTGCTTATGCAACATTCTCAGAGGATTCATGTATCCATAAATCCCTGGTTTATTAAGCACCTTAGACTAGGTTCATTCTCATGACAGCATGCCTTTGGTACAAACTCACTAGTCAGTAAATACCATTTGAATGCTTGACAGTAGATCTCTCATTAGCATGTTTAAAAGAGACCATCCTTTCTTCTTCTTTTTTATGGTAAAGGGAGATACTAGATTTCAGGACTGATAATATCTATTTCCTTTCTATTACTACTTTCCCAAATATAGATTAATACTTGCAGATAGAAAAGCTAACAAACCGGTCATTGGCAAAATTATGAAGACCCCCTTATTGATTTATTAGTACATTTATTAAAATTGAAAGTATAGAAAAGCTTTTTAAGAATAACTTAAACACTAATGATATTTTACACATATCAAAGGAGTAAAATATATCTATATGTTACACCTTGCATGTTAGATCAATCTCAGGCTCTCCTTTCCATAATTTCAGAAAGATATTTTTACATATATTTGATTTTAGAAAATACGACATCTAAAAGGCATTTTTTCCTATGGGTGTTTCTTCAATCAGGTCGTCATTTAAAAAAAAAAACACAATTTAAATATATTTGAAGTTCTAACTATTAAAAAATGCACACAGAGAAATAAATGTATGGTAAATGTTTTCTAATAAAATATCTCAGTTATGAGGCAAAAGTATTTTTATGTTTGCTTTCATTTTCTCTTTATCTATTATTATAAAGTGGTGTGTCTGAAATACACTGTTTCTCTTTCCCTTAGTTTCCACGTGTCCCATACTATTATATTTGCTCCACATGCTAGAGCAATAAAAGGTACATAAGAGCAAATAAAAGAGGTGATAGCTTGATAACTGAAATGTTCTGAATATTAGTCCTGTGTCTTGCAGGAAATTATAGAAAAAATATGAGCATTGAACTGTATTTGATCAGAAACACTCTAGATTTTATTATTGAAATAATAATATTTCTGCCAAATCGAATATGTATAGGCTGACTCAGATTCAGTATTAAATGAGAAAATAATAGTTTCATTATTCTCTATTCTTTGAAGTAATGAGATATCGCAATTTCTAAAGAAGGCAAGTGTTTCTAGGTAAAGTGTTGATCAGCTTTCAAACTGGGCAATAACAAGGATTTCCTGTGTACTAAACTGTTTGCAAAGTGCTCAGTAAATTCTTGTTTATTAAATTACCTCAATTATCATTCATATTGGGAGATACGTACCATCAATACTGTTTCACAGATACTAAGGATCCTGTCTTTCATATCTGAAGATCTCTAAAATCAGAGTTTATCTCATAGGTAATGATGTCTTATAATCAATGCTGACCAGGATGTGGTTGTTGATGCTTAAATGTTAACAATATCAAAATTTGCAGGTTGGGTGTCAAAAGCTTGAATGAAAATGAGTGAGGCAATAGCGAAACACATTTAAGCCATAGTGACCCAAGAGTTGTGGAAAGGGGAAGTGGTGACTCAAACATGTTTATAAACATTCCTAAACTTTAAGTAAAAAGTAGGCTGGGCTTAACTAATTTCAAAGCGAGCTTAAGAGCTCAGTACCATTTTGTTTTTAAATATTTTATAAATTGTCTTGAGATTTTCTATAGCCAATGCTATTTATGGCACAAAGGATGGCACTGTATGTAAAAACAAGGAAATTTATCACTCTGAGTTGAATATTGAGTTGGAAGCATTAGACTCTGAATGTAAATATATTTAGAAAATTTTAATATGTGGCTTATATTTTCATTTTACATGGGGTGTTACATTCATAAAATATCTAATAAGGACTGAAAGAGGTTGTCCAATAAGTACAAGATACAAATTTAGTGAAAATAAAGTTTAATGGCAGATTTTTTTCCTTAGAGGTACATCAAAGAATGGAATTTCAGAAGAGATGTTTCATAAAGGTGTTTCAGAATAGATAAAATATTTTGTTCCTATTTTATTGATGAAAAAGCTAATGCCTAGTATCGCAAAGTCACTTGCATAATATTCCATAACTGGCAAAGCTGAGATCTAAGCACAAGTAGAGAATAATTAATATAAACAAAGCGTGAAAACCTAATCGTTGATCCACAAAGTAACATAATTATACCGACTTGGCATAAATATTTAATTGACATATCGCACAAGTTATTTGGGACAGCTGAGGTTTTGCTCCTGCGGAAGGGCTCCTCTGATTCAGTTACATTGCAGCAGGAAGATAAAGAATCACTGACAAATGTGAGGTTGGTGCAAAAGTAATTGCAGTTTGAAAGATTAAAAATAATTGCAAAGACCGCAGTGACTTTTGCACCCACCTAATAAATACCCTGGGCTAGAAGTGCTTGCTCTTCCCTGTGATCTTTGACATTGAACTCAACTCTGGTCTTGTGGAAAACAGTGTGAAACTACCACCAAATCTTTTTCTGTCGTATGGTCTCTTGTTCTGTTTTATTTTCCCTTGTCTCATCAGAAATGTGTATTTTATATCCTATTATAAGTGAACAATCTACTGCATTAGACTGGATTTGATTTTAAAGTACAATATATCATATTTAAGAAAATTTTCAATTCAAATTATTTTCTAGGCATGCTATTCACTTTCACTGGGTGTTCATATTTGCTAATCTCTCTCTCTTCAGTTCAGATCTCAGTTCAACAGAATGTTTCCTTTTTCTAGAAGTTTCCTTGTTATGCCCCTACTCACCTTGATATGGTTACTTCCTTCTCTCTGTGTTTCTATAATACTAATATAATGGCCATACAAGTGCTTATATTTAAGCATTCCTGCTCCTATGGTAACTAGTGAGCTCTTCTGTGCAACCTTATGTGTCCACCATATTGTAGGTTATCCATAAGTCATCAGTGAATGTTAAATGAAAAGGGTAATATTAAAAAGGTAATTTGACCTATAAATTAACTCTGCCTGATTTTGTGTAGTTGAATAAATCATCTAATATAAATCATAATAGATTTTGAAGCAAATTCAGAAAATTAAATCCTTGGTGAAACACTAAGGATGAGAAATGGTCTTATATTTCACACAGCAGAAACGCAGGGACTTAGGAAGGCAAGGGCATGGTTTTATCTACTGAAGCAATTCCTGGTCAAAAGTGAAAAGGTTTGCCATTTAAAAAAAAATATATATATTAAGCCAAGACTGCAATTTAGTCACCTTAGTTAACTTATCTTAGTATTAATTCCTGAGGGTTTATGATCCACTTTAGATTTTTATTGTAGCATGATTCAAAATGTATTAGAGAATTGAGAGTTATAAAAATGTTTCATTTTCTTCATTCACTACATAATAAATATTTATTGGAGAGATTGAGATATTTCTGTCAGGAGAAAAGTGATAGAAGTAATCATTTGGTTTACCACAGTCTTTGAAATGGGTTTCTGATATTGGACTTTATATTTTATGTTGTTCTTTGTGAAGAGTACATAAGCAATAATGACATGTTTCACAGGATACTGGAGATAAAGAAAACAGAGTTGACCTCTGAGATTCAAACTAATCAAGTCTGCAGACAATGGGATGAGACAAAAAGTTTGCTAAACTAGCTAGAGCCTCTATCTCGATTATCAAACTGAAAGAAACATGGTATCACAAGAAGGAAGTGACCAATTTAGAAAATTAAGTTTAGATTATCCTCAGCCCCGAATTTTTTCTAATACTTAGCACAAATGCATTGTCTTGCTATTTCAGCTTTCCAAGAGCTTCAACAGAATAAAAGTGTATGTGTAAGGTGTGTGTGGGAGGAGAGGATCCTAGCCATTTTATTCCAATACAAAAATGACGATCACTTGAGCCCTGGTAAATTCATCAGGTTAAAGTCTAGCTCGGAGGATTTCTGGATTGACTTTGTCTCAGTGAAACAAACACCCCTTTTGTCTCATCACCGTTGTATCTGCTTTACCAATATCAGGGGTTCCTTTGATTTTTTTATCTTAAAAATTTATGCAACTACCTCTCAAATATTTGATGCTTTTCCTTTCAAGGGACAAGAATTAGAAGCTATATACCCACAAAGATTACAGTGATCTCACCCTACTAGAATCCAAGACGTATGTATGATACTATAAACAGACTGAAATGCAGTTATTTATTAACCCTGTCTTCAAAGTGATAAGAATATTGTTTTCCATATTCTCTTCATCGATTAAGAGCTTTCACCTTACATGTTGCAAATTGTCGCATCATTCAACAAATTCATTTAACAGAGTCACAGAAGCAAAAGTTAAAAGGGGACCATACAGTTTATCTCATTGGACTTTCTCCCTGAATATTTCACCTCATAAAATTATCTTCAAGTTGTGAAGCGAGGCTTGGCTACCTTGAAGTGCCAATTACTGAATCACCTTTTGAAGTAACCTATTTCATCAAAACTCTGATTGTAAAAACGTATATCTTTCTGGAGTTTCTAATACCTGTTACTAGGTCATGCCTTAGGTCATACAGAATGTTAGACCTCCTGTAAATATTGTATATGCAGATACATGACTGTGAAAAAGAGAAAAATATAACTCCATGACTCAGTCTAAAATATTTTTCATGTTTATCTCCAAAATAGCGAGATATATATATATATATATATATACACACATACATATATATATACATATATATGTATGTGTGTATATATATATATATACACACATACACACATATATATATATATATATATATATATATATATATATATACACATACATATATGTGTGTGTGTGTTTTTTTTCCCCTAGAGGCATTATCATTTTTCCTACAATATGACCACACTGAAAAGGAAACATGGGCTTAATGATTTAGAAACTGAGACCTTAACAAGTTCAAAGCAAACATTGTGTTAGACAAAGGGAAATCTTAAGTAAAGAAGATTTTACTTAAGGGTATTGCAATGGGAAAGAGAGACCAGACACACTCTGAATTCATCTCCACTGAAACAAAGAGTGGGGGTAGATTTCTAAGAATTGGAGTAGGGGAGATTGTAGGCCATTTGTGTCTGCTAAGTGGCCTTAACCAACCAACCAATCAAACAAACAAACAAAAAACTTTCTTGTACCTTCATGAGAGGTGGTAGTTTTACAACATGGGTCAATACACCCACCAAAGTTACTCTACCAAATACCAAATACCACTCTACCACAGAGATTGGGAGACAGGGGTACTATCCTCCTTTATGATTATATTTCAAAGGGATGGCTCTCAGGTTCTTGAGAAAGATAGGGTATGGTAGTAAAATGGCAAGAGGCTTTAAAAAATGTATTTACACATCAGAGAGGCAGAGAAAAAGTTTACAATGAAAAGTGTTTTAAAGTAAATGCTCTAAGAAAAGGGAAGTCAGGAAAAAGCCTGCCCAAAGTTTAGTCAAACTGAAGGGAATGTTAAGGCCTTCTTTGTCAGCGTTTGTTTAATCTGTAAATCAGATTATTAGAATTAAAAAAAAATCTGATTATTAGAATAATAAAAAAACAGGATTATCTTGGCAAATTACTTAACCTCTTTTTACCTCAGCACTCTCATCTCTGAAATGGAGATTTTTAACGTCTGATTCATTAGATTCATGGTAAGGTTTTAACGAAATAATGCAGATAGAACACTTAATTCCCTGGAACATGATTTTCCACTCAACACAATAGATGTCATTTTCAGTACTGTCACTGTTTTTACTCCATGGTACAACTTTATTTGCTACATACAATGTTGACTTACCACTCTGAAATGTTGGCTCTATAGATATTTTAAAACAAAATGAAAAACAAAAAAATTCAACCAGGTGTTTAGACATTAAAATAACATAGCTATTATCTTCTTGCTAGTTAATCACTGACAGTTGAGTTGCTGCTCTGAAAAAAACTTTTGACTTGCTTCAATAACATTAAAATCTGTTTTGACCGTGAATATAAAAATCTGATGTGATAAACATACTTTTCACATTTACATAATAGGTGTTTTCGTTCTAAAGAATAAGTTTATGTTTTAATACAAAATGTCAGTTTTCCTTATATTTTGGCACTGGGAAACATAGAATGTTAAATGCTATAATTGTTAAAGGAAATTAGAAGTTTCTATATCACCATCTGCTGTTTGCAAGGTTCATTGTTCCAAAGTTAATAGTCTAATTTATTAAACAAAAAATAATCCATGTGAACATACTGTTAAATTAATGGTCCCATCTTAGGAGGTAACTAGATGGGTAAAATATGTTCTTTTTCAACACTAGTACTAACTTTTTGTAAATGATCTCTTTTAAGGAACCAGATGATGAGTGGGATAAGAAATTGAATTTTAAAAATAAGACTGGTTCCAATGTGTGCAGCCCCAACGTATTCATATGACTGCATAGTCCTCTGAGCTTTTACACTACTGCTAAGTGAATAATTCATCAGAAGGGATCAACCAGGAAATATAATAAGTACTGCCCTAGGTCTTATTTTTGGGGAAACATAGTAGATCTATTTGGACAAGTAATATAATCTTATTATGCTCAATTGGAAATCTTCAATCTTTGAACACATTTTATATGATCATTTTTACAGATCCTTTCAGAAATATCATTTCTCAGTGTGTTAAATATGATTCAAATAATATTCCTATATTAAATGGGTCATTAGTGACTACTCACATTTTATTCAGGGATTTGGTGCTTAGGATTTGCCAACCATCAGTCTATTTCAGTGAACATTTTCCAAATAAAATCCAAGTATCCAATAGACTTTAAAGATTATTCCAATGAGCTAACAGACATTTTCTGAACACCTTATTTATCTCAGAATAGTTTGTTACTTGATTTAGTAGAAATACTAAAAAAAAATCTATACACAGTGTGCTAGATAGAATGTCCTCCCAAGTATATGTATGTCCTAATCCCCCAAATATGAGACTGTGTTACTATAAATGGAAAAAAGGAACTTTGCAGATGTGATTAAGGTCTTGAAATGGAAAATATATTCTTAATTTTCTAAGTGAGTCTAATGTAATCATAAGGATCCTTATGAGAGGAAGTCAGAAAAAGTCAGAATCCGAGAAAGACATACGACAACGGAAGTAGAGGTCAGAATGACACAGGGTCAGGAGCCGAGAAATGAAGTTGTCCTCTAGAAGCTGGAAAAGACAAGGAAACACATTTCCCTTTAGAGCCTTCAGAAGGAACACAGCGCTGCTCACACTATAATTGTAGCCCAAAGATACTTCTGATCTACAAAACTATAAGGTACATTTTCATTTGTTTAAACCACTAAAAAAGTGACAATTTGCTAGAGCAACAATATGATAATAACACATGCTGTATCCCGCCTCAAGGACCTATGGATTCATCATATAAACAGACATTACAACCTAAAAGAACATAAAAACAAATTTTAATACATTCAAAGAGGAAAAAAAAGGGTGAGGGTGCGGTCAGAGATTATCATGATTTTGTGATATAGTGATTGAATAAAATATACATTGAGACAGAATTGAAAAAAAATGAAATTAAAAATATGTAACAAGATGTAAAGAGACTCTCTCTTCATCTCACCAAATTTCATGAAATGCTATCTTCCATGTTACTTTGTTTCCCACTAGGCTGCTGGCATCCCAGGTTGTATCTCACCAGTACTCATCAACATGCTTATCATACATTTGTTCTCAGCACTACTCTTGGATCCCTTCCATACAAAAGCTACTTGAATTCCGAGTTATGTTGTTACCATGGAAACTAGTATTCTGTAGTACAACCCTGATGCTATTGGAAAAGATGCTGGGTCCCAGTACTACAAGCTAAAAGAAAAAAAAAAGTATCAAAAGTGAAATTGTCCTCTTCTGAGACCTTACAATGTCAGAACCACATAGTTTTCCCATTAGGATACCATAAAATTTCCCCTCATTTCTAACTCCTAAACATTGTCAAGTGTCAAAAACTGATTGAAAATATGTCATTCAACTTCTCGCTTCCATCCCTATCTGTACATGGTTATGTCAGGTATGTCAGGATCTCTTATAGCCTGAAAGGAAAGAAAATATTTAACAAAGATGCCATTTTGTTCAATCCATTCTAATCCAGGTCCAAATGTAGCCCCAGAAACAATAAAACCTCCACTCATTCCTGAACCAATATTTTTCATATAAATTAAATCCTTGAGTATTCCATTTCTAATTATAATAGTTTTCCTTGCAGAAAACCAACATTTCTGAGAAGAAAAAGAAAAGGTGAATATATAACAAAACAATAAAAATGATATTTTAAGGCAACAAAACGCTTTGGAGACAATCAGAACGTGACGATAGAAGATCACAGAGAAAAGGAACTGGGAAATGATATTTTGAAAGTTCAGGACTTTGCCCATTTTTAGGAAAGGGAGAAGATGAGAAGATGTCAGTGGGAGGATTTCAGCTACGAAGGTAGCATAGCTTTTGGCTATCTCACAGGACTGGAGAAAGAAAAATTAAAGGTAGGAGCTACCAAGATAACCAGAGGCTAACGGGACAAAATTCCCAAGAGAAGTGCAAATAAGTGACTCAAACACTGTTTTTCTTTCATTTGAGGCATCTGCTGAAGTCTTAAACTACAAAAGGCAAGAGGCAAAGACATTAGGCAAAAAGCTATTAATATATGGAGATCTCAGCAGTGGATTTTAATATTAAAGAGGTAAAAAGTGAGATGACTGGCACACCAAGAATGAGAGTCCCCAGTAAATAAAACAACTTCTCAGTTAAAGAGGGCAAACACTTAACAATAACTGGCCGACTACAGCTTTTTTTTTTTTTAATTGGATTAAATGACTCTCCCTCAACTCATGCTGCCTAACAGAAAATTGGATAAATCCACATTTAAGGACTATGTTATCATACAGACCTCTAAAATTTTTATAAAATTTCCACTTTTCAATTATGAGTTTCCAAACATAACAATAGCAACGAACTGAACTAAGAGAAAGAGAAAAAAAGGCAATGCACATGCAGATGAGTCAGTTATCTCAAATTTCAGAAATAAACATTAAAATACCTATGGTTAAATGTTTCAAGAAAATAAATGTCACAGTTGAGAAATTCCCCAAAGAATAAAAGTTATTTTTAAAAATATTTGAAGCAAAAAATTTAAAAAAAACAACACACTTAATAGTTGAAATTAAAGACTTAAAACAAGTGTGTTTAAAAATAAACTTGACGCAACAGAGGAGAGGATAGGTGAACTAAAATGTAGGTCAGAAGAATATCAGTTAATATACAGAGAGAGCAAAAAATATGAGGAAAAAATCATAAAAGGCCTATGATTTTATGGGCAAAAGGTCTGCCCAAATATAATTATAGCACCATAAGGGGAAGGAAAGAATGAGATAGAAGCAATATTTGAAGAGATGTAGAACAATAATTTTCCAAACATATGAAATGTCTCAAGCTAGGTATTCATAAAGCTACAACAAATTCAAGCAATGCAAATTCAAACACATCAATATTCAGAGCCATTATAATAAATATTTTAAAAACAAAAACCCTTTTTCAAGGCAGTTAAAAACAGAGACATCACCTTCAAAGAGTAATATAAGATTGATAAGTGACTGATCAAAAGAAATGATGAAAGACAGAAGGTACTTTTAAACGTCAAAAGAATAAACGTCTAATGTAAAATCTTATAATCTTCAAAAATAACCTTCATGGTAGAAAAATGCATGATCTAGAAATCTGTAGAATTAATAAATGAATGAGACCAAGAATATATATTTTACCTAGTTCTGGTGATTCATATACATATGAAATAATGAAATATATATATCTCCAGTTAGTCACTGGCTAACAGGCTGAAACTGAGGAAATCTTGCTCTCGGGTTTGTGATAAACAGAATTCTAAGATGGCCTCCAAGATTCTTGCCCCTTTGATGGACATATTCTCTACCATCCCCTACCCTTTAGTATGGGCTGCACACGTGAATATAATAGGATATTACTCCCCTGATTATGCTATAAGACAAAAGTGAAGAGATTTAAAACATAATTAATGTCTCAAATCTGTGATTTTCGCATTTATCAAAAAGAGATTATCCTGAGTAGTCTTGATTAACTTGGTGAAAGCCCTTAAAAGAGGGTCTGGGTACTTCCTGAAGAGAACCACAAAAAGCTGAGCTCCTGTTACTTTGAAGAAGTAAACTACAATGTTCTGAGGGGACCGGTGAGAGGGCCACACACAAGGAATTGTGGGAGTTTGTAGGAGATGAAAGTGGCCCCTGGGTGACAGCCACTAAGAAAATGGAGACCTCAGTGCTACAACAGCAAGAACCTGAATTCTACCAATACCACGTGAGACTGGAAAAAACCTCTAAGCTCCAAAAATAAACATCATGGTGAACATTTAGATTTCAGCCTCATCAGACCTTGACAAAAAAACTCAGCTAATCTATACCCAGACTCTTGACTCACAGAAATGGTGAGATAATAAAAGTATGCTGCTTTAGGCTGCTAAATTTGGAGTAGTTTGTTACACAGCATAGAAAACAAATACAGGGTGGTAAGGAATAAATCCAGATTGTGTTGTTGTACAGAAAATCCTAGACGTGGGGAACAAACAAATAAACAAACAAACCTGGCTTCAAACTCTTATACCTGTAAAATAATAGAACAATGCAGATATTCCAAGTTATTGGGCTACTCAGGATAAAACAACAACAAAAACAAAAAAAACCCAAGCATTTTATGACTATTTAGTAGGCTTTTCAGATGCCTAACATTTCTTGTCCCCGTGGCATAACGTTTTTGTGTGATGGACTTAGTGTAAAATGCTGCCAGTTGACACTGAAACAACATTAACTAGCAGCTAATGAACCATGAAATACTATTACAAACAAACAAACAAAAACCTGGTCTGCATCCACAAGAAGGTACTTTCTTTTCAGCTTTAGTATAACTAGATTTAGCTACCTTTGACCAGTATTTTTTTTTTTTTTTAATTCTGCAGTAAAACTCTTTTACATTTTCCCTTTGGGAAATGTCAAGTAAAGGTCTTTGATTTACCCCCAAGGCAGTGTTTGGCAACTCCCATGGGGGCCCTGAAGAAACAAATGTATGTTGCTCATTGTAATTCTAGAACTGCTTAGTTAATCCTGCCTTGAAGTTACATGCATTCCATTACCCCCTTAGTTATTATGCTTACAAGGTGAAAGATGCTATGCAAGGAGCTCACGAAACAAAGCATTATAAAATATATTGTTATGTCATCTCTTCAGAAAGGCTTTTTCTGACCACATTATATAACGAGAACCTTTATGTCTCTTATCTATTATCATGCCTTGTTTTTCTTTCTTCATAGTGATTATTTTTTCTAAAACATTTTGTGTGTGAGTGTGTAATTATTTATTGCCTCTCTTCTCTCTATAATGCAAACTCCATGTGGGCCAGGCTGAACTATCTGATTCACTAGTACATCCCCAGTGCCCAGAACAGGCTCTGGCATACAATAAGAGCATTTTATATATATACACACACATATATATATACACACATATATAAATATTTATATATATACACATGTATACATATATACACTTTTATATATATATACATATATACATATATATACTTTTATATATATACAATATACAATACAAAAAGTATATATAAACAATACTTTACAGTGTTGTTGTTTTTTCAGCTTTTTTTTTGAACTTTTATTTTTTTGTGTTTTTCAAGCACCCATCAGCTCCAAGTCACGTAGTTGTTTCAGTCTAGTTGTGGAGGGCGCAGCTCACAGTGGCCAATGTGGGGATCGAATCGGCAACCTTGCTGTTAAGAGCTCTGTGCTCTAACCAACTGAGATAACCAGCCGCCCCATAGAACAATATTCTTGATGTTGTGGAATTACTATGGGAGTTGGGTGGTCAAGGCTCAACAGATGTCAAGAAGAGACTCTGTTTTATAGAGCACAAATTAGGGGAATGTCTCAAAGCCATTAGTGCATGGCATGGCTTCTGATCCATGTTCCAAAGACAGAAACACAGGGAGCCTCTCCCTGGTGTGTCTACCAGTAACCTGATTACTCCTGACCACAAGCTGCCAAAGGGTATTGATAAACAATGTGTATAGCTCTACCCAAGTGATTTAGGAAGCTGAAAACAGAAGCTTGGGAAGCAAAGGACTTTATTAGCATTAGAAAGTGCAACTGGAACTTGGAAAATAAAATTCCCCACTTCACTGAAATAATTTCTCAGAAGATCAGTATAGTTGTCATGAATGGAAAGATTTCTAATCAAAGAACAGGTGATATGTAAAAATATAGACTTAAATTAAGAGGTTTACATAACAGTGTTTTTATTCATGGGAGGATTTTTCCCAGGGATGTCCTTGCCAATAGTTGAATCATTTCTTTAATTTGGTAAGTTTTTATAAAATTGATTCAATTCATAGTCTTGCCCTTTCAGAATAGATGACATCAGGAAGGTGTGTCAATATGTTGCTATAACAATTCCAAAATTGGGAAGACTAGGAAGAGAATGGTAGGTCCTATACTAGAAGGGATGTGACTATCCATTTAACAAATGTTTCAATATTCACATACATTAAATATACATTGTTGTCACTATCTATTGTAATAAGACCACATCTCTGCCATCATGGAGCTTGCTTTATAATAAAACTTACTTTCAAAAAGCCTGCTACTTGGAGTCTATCTGGACAGATCCATGAGAACAGGGAATAAGTTAAGTCCCTGGCTCCTGAAAATGGTATATAGGGTGGAATCTGATACTACAAATAAAGGAAACTACCTAATTACCACAATATGCACATGAGGTCAGTGTAGGTCTGCTGTTGTTTTAGTGCTAAATCATATGGAAAACAACTGTATTTGAGAAAAGGGATTGAGTCCAGAATCATCTTTATGAGGAATTTGCATATGGTTCTGGTGGTAGTAAGGGATATTAGTTAGAAATGAGAAAACTGAGATAAAAATATATTTTCAAAATTAAATAAAACAGTTTAGAAATTAAAATGTATTTAAGGTTGCCAATATTTGATTCTAAATTCATATTATATTCTAGCTTATTTTTTTAAAAGTATTGAAAATGCATTTTAAAGTTGCACAGATAATTCTATTGCATCTCCAGCTCAATGAAGACTGAACAGTTGGGGATAAACACTCCGGAATCAGCAACAATACTGATATGGGGCTCTGTAGCAATGTAGCTTCTATCTAAAGTACAATGAACATAGTGTACATCAGCTCAAACAGGAAGAGTAAAAAGCAAAAACACAATAAGCGCCAACTGCGAGTTTGAAGCAGGTAACGGTATTTTGGCTTTTCTATAAGTGCTGAGTGGGTAGAAGCCACATCTGTGCTCGTCTCCACAGACTCTCTGCCACCTGGCATAATGCTTGGCACAAAACAGAGACTTAAATAGCATTTATGAACAAATATTCCCATTTTTTCTTTTATTCTGTTCAATATAATTTTTTATTGAAAGCAAAAGCAAAACTGCCACTTAGACTTTTAGAGATTTGAAGTTTAGTATTACGTTCTGATGATTTTTGAGAAACAATATATTCCATGAGACTTCTAAGTTTCAGTCTTCCTCGGCCTTGAGCATAAGAGAATTTCTAGGAAGGAATAAAGAAAAAAATAAAAAAAAAGGTTCACATGAAAACTGTACTTTTCAGTTTTAAGGATTTTATGGATTGATTCCTTCTATGAGCTATGGAAAATCCACTTCAAATATCTTGTCTCATTGCATATAGGAAATGTCAAGATCTTTTTGTTATGAAATGTCTAACAGAAATGAAGAACTCCAGTAGTATGGAGGTTTTCCTGTAGTTTTCTCTATCTACACTGCTCTTCTCCATACCTTACTGTGAGATGTGTAAGAGAGGCCAACTAAAATTTTACCTCCTATTTGAAGCCTTTCTAGAATTGTTCACTGAGAGAACGCATTGTCCCTTCTCTGTGCTCTCACCCTAACACTTGGTTTAATAGTGATTGAATATATCTTATCTGCAGCATTAGAGTACAAGTTCTTAATGAATTGACAATTCATTTGCATATAATTTGCACAAAGTAATGGCTGTATGCACACACAAAGTGCTCATTGAGTTGAGTGTCGCTGCTAAGCTGCAGTGCATTCCAAACACTGGAACTGCTATAGCCCATCTCCCAAAGGTATTTTCTTACACGTGGAATGAACAGTTACCTACTAGTGTTTTTAAATTACACTACCACACTTTTCCTAGTCGTTTACCAGGTCTCCTATTGAGATACTACATTCAGCAGCTACACATCTTGCCAGTTTGTGTCAGAAAATGTTGCAATTTTGGCTTTTCAGTGGTGAACTAAACAGTAGGGACTTTGAATAGTCACCGTGGCAACAGAAGTGAGGAAAACTAAACGGGACTACTGAAAAATTCCTTTGGAAGGATGAGAGGGCTGGATCTCCCAACTGAGATGAACTGCTGTAAGTCCCCAAAGCCAAGTTCTAGTTGAGAAACCTAAGGTTCTTTGTGATCATAAGACTATCCTGGCTCTGCCAAAAAGAATGAGTCCAACACTCTAGCTGAATCAAACTGTGGTGACTTTTACTCTGAATCACGATGCTCCTTCCCAGACTGCTCCGCTTGCACCAAAAGATGAGAGAATAGAATTTTAATCACTCAAAGCTTACGCAGAAAATAATGACATTCACCAAATGCCACAAGCTGCTTTCAGTGCTCTTGAGTTTATAAGCAATTCAGATCTCTAAGGTGACAAGATTTAAATTTCATACTACACAGGAATTTGAATTCTAATACACACAGGATCAATAACCATTCAGACCTGTAGTGCTGGGTTGGAATTCTCTCTGTCAGACTGTCTATCGACCATTGCAAAGAGAGACAAGTCATACTGTATTCCTAAGAAAATGAAGAAGGTAACAATGATGAAAGTATGTAAAACAGACTGGGAAATTATATTATCTTTCCCTGAAAACTTACCCTTCCTCTTGTCTTTACAAGAAAAAAAAATCCCCTTCTTTCTCGTTTCTAATTATCATTTTGTAATTTTACAAATGCTTTTCATGCTTTCTGTTTTAGGTTTTTTGAATTGGAGTTAATTCTAAAGGTTTGGTCATTTTGTGATCATTTATTGATCTGTATCTTTATGATAAGTATATTTTTTGTGCTCTTATGGATTAACTAAGAATGTTTCAAATTGATATATCATTTATTAGGTTGGTGCAAAAGCAATTGTGGTTTAAAAGGTTAAAAATAACTGAGTTAAAAACTTCATAGGGTCATCAAAATGGTGGCGGGAGGTGAGCCTCTTGAAATCTCCCAGGGAATTTACAAGAAATTGAACAATTATAACTCCACAAAAGACTCCCTGCACAGCAGACAGGCAAGATGAAGAGGCTCACTACTGAATTCACTTAAAGGTGGGCAAATTGGGTGAGCAGGGGAGGAGAGAAGGGAGAAGTGTGGAGACTGGGCCGCGTGTGCACAGAACGCAAACCTAACTCAGTGCTCCAAGCTCCCTGCATCCTGGAACTACCACAGCTGCAGGAGAGGGAAGAATTCAGACTGCTAGGGCTCTGTATATGGCCCACAGGGTTGACGGAACAGCATATAACACGACTGAACCCAACACTCACAGCAGAGACCTCGGAGCAAAGACTGAGGGAAGAAGGCTGAAAATGGTGGTGTAAGCCCTCACTGCCAAGAAGAGAATGGAAGCCTTAGGCACTGAGACTAGTCGCCCCCTCCCTACCCTTGCAGAGTTCGACCCACCACCACCTGCCCAGTGCTAGAAGCGGAACAGTAGCAGTGCCAGATCAAAAGAACAGAACAGTTGCAATTCTGAGAACTGTGGTCCACAGACATAGATTCGCAGCCCAACTATTTCCGGAAAGGGGAGAGAGCTGTGGAAGCAGGACAGGCTGTGGTGGTGGTCGCTGCCATAGCTCTGGGCCACCTCCCACAACCCACTCTGCCCTTGTCCCCACCTATCTGGGCAGATCCCTGCAGGAGTAAACAGAACTGCTGAAACACAGCGACTCTGAATCTGGTGCAGGAAGAGCTTTGGAGCTTTAAAAGCTCTCCTCATCCCCACACAGACACGGCGCCCTATGACCCAGGTGAACTGTTCACAGAGGAGAAGCCCGCCTTCCAGGGAATCCCCTCATTATGTGAGAAGCTGGAATACTGCAGAGAAAACAAAACACTACACTGTGAGAGAGAAAAAAAAAGGTTGCAGTCGGAGAGAAAACAAACATTCTACCAACATGTAGTGGAAAACAAAAGAAAGACCTCTTCCTATTGAACTGTTGCAGAACCCACTCCTGTAGATGTCTAGGAGGAGAAATAATAAATCATTAATTGCCATGAATAACCAAGACAACAAGACAGCTCCTAAAGAAAGTGAAAAGTCTCCAGAAAATGAACTTAAAGATATGGAAACAGGTGAGTTAAATGACAGAGAATTCAAGATTGCAGTTCTGAAAAAATTCAATGAGATGCAAAATAACACAGAGAGGAAGTTTAGTGAACTCAGAAACACAATCAAAGAACAACATGAACATTTTACCAAAGAGATAGAAATTTTAAAAAAGAACAAAGTAGAATTTCTGGAGATTAAGAACGCAGTAGAAGAAATGAAGAATGAAATAGCCAGTTTAGGTAGTAGCATTGACCAGATGGAGGAAAGAATCAGTGACATCAAAGACAGAAACCCAGAAATGACACAGATGGAAGAAGAAAGAGACTTGAGACTTAAAAGAAATGAAAAAACTCTACAAGAACTTTCTGACTCCATCAAAAAGAGCAATATAAGAATAATGGGCATACCAGAAGGAGAAGAAAGAGAGAAGGGAACAGGGAGTATATTCAAACAAATAGTAGATGAGAACTTCCCAAACTTATGGAAAGAACTGGATCCTCCATTCCAAGAAGCAAATAGAACACTTAATTACCTCAACCCCAACAGGCCTTCTCCAAGGCACATTGTATTGAAGCTGTCAAAAAACAACGACAAAGTAAGAATCCTCAAGGCAGCCAGGGTAAAGAAGACGGTAACCGACAAAGGAAAGCCCATTAGATTGTCATCAGATTTTTCAGCAGAAACTCCACAAGCCAGGAGGGAGTGGAACCAAATATTCAAACCATTGAAAGAGAGAAATTATGAGCCAAGAATAATATACCTAGCAAACATATACTTTAGATATGAAGGAGGAATAAAGACCTTTCCAGACACACTGAAGCTGAGGGAATTTTCTAGTACATGACCAGCACTACAAGAAATACTGAAGGAGCCTATTCGACCATCATCAATTGTGATAATTTGTGGCAACCAAAACATAAAAGGGGGGAGAGTAAAGGCCTGAATGGAATATGGGAATGGAGAAAGTAAGCATGCTTAAGAAAATGGAATATTCTAAATATCAAACTTTCTTTTACATAAATTTAATGGTAACCACTCAAAAAAAAAAAATCCAGAACTGAAATATATACTGTAATAAAAGAAGAAACAGAGGGGAAAATCACAGAATACCACCACACAGAAATAATAGATACAACAAAAAGACAAAGAAACAATGGAGACACAGACTTACCTGAACACAAAAGATAGAATGATAGGAAATCCTCACATATCAATAATCACCCTAAATGTAAATGGCCTGAACTCACCAATAAAAAGGCACAGAGTAGCAGATTGGATAAAAAAAACTAAACCCAACCATGTGCTGTCTCCGTGAGACACATCTCAGCTACAAGAACAAACTAGACTCAAAGTGAAAGGGTATTAATTGACACTCCAAGCAAATGGTATCCAGAGAAAATCAGCTGTATCCATACTGATATTAGATGAAACAGACTTCAGGGTGAAAAAGGCAACAAGAGACAAAGATGAACATTTCATAATGGTAAAGGGGACTATACAGCAAGAAGACATACAGTCACCAATATTTATGCCCCCAGTCAAGAAGCACCTAAATATACCAAGCAACTACTAACAGAACTAAAGGAAGAAATTGTCCAAAACACAATTATACTAGGGGACCTAAATACATCATTGACTACTAAGGATAGATCATCCGAACACAAAATAAATAATGAAACAGCAGCCCTAAATAATACAGTAGATGAAATGGACATAATTGACATTTAGAGAGCACTTCATTCTAAAACATCAGACTATATATTTTTTTCTAGTGTACATGGAATATTCTCTAGGATAGACCATATATTGGGACATAAAACTAGCCTCAGCAAATTTAAGAAGATTGATTATCATACCAAGCATGTTCTCTGATCACAAGGCTTTGAAATTGGATATCAACTGCAAAAAGAAACCACAAATACATGGAGATTAAATAACATAATTTTAAAGAATGACCGGGTCAAAGAAGAAATTAGAGGAGAGATCAAATGATACATAGAAACAAATGAGAATGAAAATACATCCTACCAAAATTTTTGGGATGCAGCAGAAGCAGTTTTAAGAGAGAAATTTATATCATTACAAGCCTATCTCAAGAAACAAGAAAAATCCCAAATAAATAACTTCACATTACACCTTAAGGAACTAGAAAAAGAAGAACCAATGAAACCAAGGTCAGCAGAAGATAGGAAATAATAAAAATCAGAGCAAAACTAAATGAAATAGAGAACAAAAAGACAATAGAAAAAATTAATGTGACAAAGAGCTGGTTCTTTTAAAAAATTAACAAAATTAACAAACCCTTGGCTATTCACTAAGATAAAAAGAGAGAAGACACTAATTAACAAAATCAGAAATAAAAAAGGGGAAGTTATCACAGACACCACAGAAATACAAAGGATCATCAAAGAATACTATGAAGGACTATATGCTACCAAGTTCAATAACCTGGAAGAAATGGACAAGTTCTTAGAAACATATAGCCTTCCTAGGCTGAACCATGAAGAATTGGAAAATCTAAATAGACCGATCACCAGTAACGAAATTGAATCAGTCATCCAAAACCTTTCCAAAAGCAAAAGTCCAGGACAGATGGCTTCACTAGTGAATTCTACCAACCCTTCAAAAGGATCTAATATCAATCCTGCTAAACCCTTCCAAAAAATTGAAGAAGAGACAGTACTCCCTAACTAATTTTATGAGGCCAACATTACACTGATACCAAAACCTGGTAAGGAAAACATGCACACAAAAAAGCTACAGACCAATATGTCTGATGAATACAGATGAAATAATCCTAAACAAAATTCTAGCAAATCGAATGCAACAACGCATTAAAAAGATTATTCATCACGACCAAGTGGGGTTCATCCCAGGGGCACAAGGATGGTTCAACATATGCAAATGTCTCAATGTGATACATCACATAAACAAAATAAAGGACAAAAATCATATGATTATATCAATTGGTGCAGAAAAAGCATTTGACAAGATACAATATCTGTTTATGATTAAAACACTTAACAAAATAAAGAGGCAACCAACAGAATGGGAGAAGATTTTTGCAGACAGTGCCTCCGATAAGGGGCTAATATCCAAAATATACAAGGAACTCCTACAACTCAACAACAACAAAAAATAACCCAATTTGAAAATGGGCAGAGGACCTGAAGAGACATTTCTCCAAAGAGGACATACAAATGGCAAATAGACATATGAAAAAATGCTCAACATCACTAATCATCAGAGAAATGCAAATAAAAACCACAATGAGATATCACATCATCACCCCAGTCAGAATGGCTATCATCAACAAAACAAATAATAACAAGTGTTGGAAAGGCTGTGGAGAAAAAGGAACCTTCATACACTGTTGGTGGGAATGCAGACTGGTGCAGCCGCTATGGAAGGCAGTGTGGAGGTTCCTCAAAAAATTACGAATAGAATTACCATATGACCAGCAATCCCTCTTGTGGGTATCTACCCAAAAAAACTGAAAACATTTATACATAAAGATAAGTGTGATCCAATGTTCATTGCAGCTTTATTCAAGGTGGCCAAGACATGGAAACAACCAAAATGTCCTTCAATAGGTGAATGGATAAAGAAGTTGTGGTATATATACACAATGGAATACTATTCGTCAATAAGAAAAGATGAAATAGTACCATTTGTGACAACATGGATGGATCTTGAGATTATAATGCTAAGCGAAATAAGTCAGACAGAAAAGCAGAGAACCATATGATTTCACTGATATGTGGTATATGAACCAAAACAACAAAAGAACAAGACAAACAAATGAGAAACAAAAACTCACAAACACAGACAATAGTTTAGTGGTTACCAGAGGGTAAGGGGGAGGTGGGTGGTAGATGAGGGTAAAGTGGATCAAATATATGGTGATGGAAGGAGAACTGACTGGAACACACAATGTGATTTATAGATGATGTAATACAGAATTGTACACCTGAAATCTATGTAACTTTACTAACAATTGTCACCCCAATAAACTTTAATTAAAAAACAAAAACAAACAAAAAAACCCCTGCGAAAACCACAATTACTTTAGCACCAACTTAATAAATATATATATATATATTAATATATATATTAAATATATATATTATATATATTAATATCTAATATAATATATAGTATATATTAATATATTTAGGTGTATCTATATCTATAGATATATAGATAGATTGTTCATATTGATGAGGGAAATATGTTATATGCAATGCATGAAAGCAAGTTCTGGAATAATATAAAGTAATCTCATTCTTGAATATAATATAATATAGTAATATAATATAATGTAATATAATATAATATTATTTTACCTATGTATACATTTATCTGCAAGAAAACACAAGGAATGTTTATTAACAATCACTTCTTCGAGTGGAATTGATAGAATTCAGGGTAAGGAATTCTATCTGTGTATCAAACTAATTTGATTAAAATAGATTTGAAATTATTCCAAAATAAGCCTATTTTACCAAAAATGCTCATTTTTGAAACAAATACAATTCTGAAAAAAAAAGTCTTGTAGATCTTCTCTATTCTATGTTTATTTCATTATCTTTATTTTTGAAGACTTTTTTATGAGTATAGATTACTAGGTTGGCTGTTATTTGTATTTAGCACATTAAATATGTCATAATATTGCCTTCTGGTTTCCACTGTTTCTATTGAGAAGTCAGCATCAGCAAATATTTCCTATTTTAGTATTTTTTTCTTCCCTGTATACTTTCAAGACTTTCCCTGTGTTGATTTTCAGCAGTTTTGCTATTCTATGTAGAAGTGCTATGTACATGTGTGATTGTATGTGTGTTTATACTGTTTTGAGTTTGCTGAGCTTTTTGAATCTGTGTATTTGTGTATTTCATCAGTTCTACAAAACTGTCAACCATTATATTTTCACATATTATTTTTTCTCTACTCTCTTACTCTTCTGCCTACAAAACTTGAATTGCATGTATTTTAACAAATTTGAATCTGTTCTACATGTCTTGTATACTATTATATATTTATTCATTTTCTCTTTATGCTCTAAATTGAGTATTTACCTCTGAATTTCAATACCTAATTTATTTGTAGGTCTGCTCTTATTGTCTATTTTCTCTAGTCATATTTTATTATTTCTTTCTGTATGTATTAATTTTTAGAAAGAGTCAATCTATATTAATTTTATTCCTCTTTTCTCTGCATGGTTCTTTCAGGCCTAGGGTGTTCTTACAAAAATATGTCTCAGCCATTCTTAGGTTCTTGAGTTAGCTCTCCAGCTTCCCAGCCCATGCGATTTTAAATGTTATAAATATTTCTAGAGGAGATTGTATTTGTGATTGAGGCAGGACCTCTCCCCATGTGTATCTATTTTTTCTCCTAAACATGTGGAGGCTTCAGGGTAGTGAACTTGCTTATTTTTATGCTTCCGGGCTTAGTTTCCCTACTGTGTATGCAACCCCAGAGTCAGAATTAGTTTTGAACTTGAGGCCACTGAAAGATTCGCATTTCACTGTAACCCTGAGCTTCTGCAAAATGCATTGCTGAATTGTCTTTCTGCCTTGGAAGGCATCTGTCTGGAACAAACGTAATCCTCAGCCCACATACAGAACCAGCAAATATCAAAAGGAACACAAAAACACCTAGCCATCCTCAAATCATCTCAAAAGAGTTATCTCTTCTGTGAATTTTACCTCATATAGGCCTTGTTACCTCCAAAGTCCTTGATGGCTTTAAAAATATGACTTTGTAATATATATGGCTTTACTAGTTTTTGTAACAGGAGCATCACTCTGCCACAAACTACTGCATCATACCTGGAAATGGTCCTGTTGAGTTTTTTGATTGAATTGTATATAACAATTACATAGCTGATTGGTTTCTCTGTAGATATCTTACAGATAGGATTTAATTTTCTTCTAGCAAGCAGCTAGGTTAGGATCAGACTACCTCAATCCTCTAAGAAATTAGGTGCTTCACATTTATCTTCAGTGACAACTGATTTATCTCCAGTTTAGCTTTACTTCTTGCATACAAACTTTTGGATTCTAGTAGAAAATTGGGTGTTTACCAGAGCCTCTCGAACATGACAAGAACTCAACTCTAATTTTTATTCTATCAGTCTCATGCTCTGATAAAAGTACAGTTTGGACTCTCAGGTGCTCAGCTTCAGATTTCTGCTTAGATTCCCAGCCTAAGAATAATCCACCACCCCCGCCCAAAATTGGAAAAATACTTCAAATAGAAAAGTGTTTCCAAATATCTGGCTCATTTTGCTTAGCTTCCTTTCTGTCTTGGAATTATAACCTTATGTCTTTGTTGTTTTCTTATGCTCTCAAACATAATTTTAGTCTTAATTTTTTCCAGCTTGTCTAGTTGTTCTCAGTGAATGGATTTATCCAAGTAAATTATTGTGCTACTTCCAAATTGATTGTCATGTATTTTGATTCTATTTCTACTCCCCACCATACATTATTAATTTAGTCAGCATGTATTTTCTTACTTTATTCTACATATTTAGCTTTTCTCTGTTTTCTTATTCCTTTTTTCATTTTTTTCCTAAAAGAAATACTGTAAAATTTCCTTTAGCATAGTTATGCTGCTAACAAATTCTCTGCAAATAAAGAGGATGCATTTATAATTCTCAGCAATTATCCAGAACACTCTATGGAAAAAATGGCTCCTGAAAAATTAACCTAAAAGGAAATGATATTTTTAAACAATAGAACAAAATACTACTCCATTTTGTTCACAGATGATGTCTAATAGTTATAGTTATAAATTTATAAAATTATTACATTTTAAGCACTGGAAATAAACTTATAATTCCTTTGATTAAAGAGATTTCTAGGGGTCTGTGAAAAATGAGTGTGATTTATTTACCTCAAACAGAAAAAAATACTTAAAGGACATAAAATTCAAAAAAAGATTGATTTACTTGGAAAAAAAGCAACTTTGAATTCTGAGTATGGTAGATTTATATATATTTATATATATATACATTTATATATATAAGTATATAAATATATATAAAATAAGTATATATATAAATAAGTATATATAAAGTAGATTTATATATATATTTATATATACTTATTTATATATATATCTATATACTTATATATATATATATAAATGTGTACATATATATATATATATATATATATATATATATATATATATAAATCTACCATACTCAGAATTCAAAGTTGCTTTTTTTCCAAGTAAATCAATACATATATAAAGTCATTGTGGAAGCCTAGCTCCATTATTTACAAGAGAAAATCACTTCAAGATTTATTCCACAAGGAGGAGTTCTGATCCTTCTCATTAACTTTCTTTTTCCTCCACCGCAATCTCAGCCCTCACACATTTTAAAACATCTCCGGTATTATTGACAAATGTTAGTCCTCAAGTTGAAATGTCATAAGCCACTTCAAATTCTCAGTTCACATCAAACTCAGTGGTCATCTATGGGCAGCAGAATTATGAAAAGATAGAAATAGAATCTGTGCTTGCACTATGCGTTTTTAATACAATCTAATAAAATAAATGTGTAATATTTATATAGAATATAAAATAAAATTTAAAAAGTTCTCTTACACCTAGTGATTTTCTGGAAGATTTCATTGGTTGCTATCAATAGAATTAATTGACAGTCCTGTGTTTTAATAGACCAGCGGATCATGTCCAGATCCTTCCAGCCCCATGCATAACTCAGTTCCCTCTAAATCAAGCTAGTTTTTACTTAACGGCAGCTAAGTTTGGCTGAATTTCCAGGTTATTTGTGACTGACATTATAATAAAAGCTTAGAAACCACAAAACACAGAGGAAAAAACTATTCTAAATTATTTTGGATCCATCTACGTTCTATAGCCATATAATTATCATTACTCAGTGGGCTGATGGCTCTGCAGGGCTGGCATGTATTTCATTTCAGTGACCATGCAATTCTGGCATCAATTTTTTTTTCTTAATTAGTAAAGGATGAACAGTTTTTGATAATATTGGATTTATCAACAGGAGATGAGATGACTTAAAAAAAACAACACATATAACGAAAGTTGCTTAAAATAGAAATAAGTATATCTCTGATAAAGATTTAACTTAGCCCTAGCAGATTCAGCATGCTGCTTTTACTTCTCAAAAATGCTGCATAACTGAAGTAGGATGGGGCTGAATTTGAAGGCCACAATTTGTACTGGAATCCCAGTCATGGGTGCAGCGGACCCTAGAGGACCACATGCACTTGAGTATTGAAAGGGACTCTTGATAGCATGGCAGAGACAGGACTAGATATCAGGCAGTTCCAATCCCCCTTAATCTTGAAAAAGAAACATAAAGAGTGCAATTATAGGTGATTGTCAGCAGGCAGTAAACAGGAAGATAATGATCTGGGGATAAGGGGAAGGAATAAAATCCCAGGGGTAGGTATAAGAAGCATAGTATTGTCAGGACTGGAAAACATTACAGGTTCCAGGAAACCAGGTACAATAGCAAGTTTGGTAAGATGTGCCCCTGGCGAGAGGGTAGTATAAAGAAACCTGGGTCTCAGAGCTGGAATAAGAAGATCGAGGCTGGAGTAGCCATAAGCCTAACTTAAATTTGAGTGCAAAAAACCAAAACAACACAATTATAAAATAACAAGATAGGAAGATATCTTAAATTTCCAAGAATGTAACTCATATCCACCTTAGATTACTTTCATAAGCAAGTATTAATAAATAGAACTAGTCTTAACCATTAAGAATGAAATAGTTGTTTTTTAAATTATTATTTTGTTTTTCTTTTTAAGCATGTAAATTTATGAAGACCACTGATACAGAGATTATAAGGAGGACACATTAATCCTAAGTACTCTGACAAATTAAGAAAATGCAGTCAAGATTTTGTTGCAACAAGAATAAGAAAATTTGTAGCCTTTGATCTCATATTCCCAAGCATATCAATGAATGAGGTTTCATCAGGATGAAAATGATTGGTGGGAAAAATTTTTGTCCTTGGAAGTATATATCTGAAAATATTTATACAAATCTAACTGTGAAAATGTCTTTTGGAAGTAGTAACAATTCATGAGGCACAAAGGAATTGAAGTAAATATTTTAATAAATGGAAGAGCTCTTAGCTATAATCACATATACTTAGGCATTTACCTATCTGGTATGTCGACTGTTTCTAAATGTGACACAGTCAGGCAATTTTCCAGGGAACAAATGAAAGTGACAAATAAACACATACACACAATTTCACCTCATCGATGATTACAATATAATCATATTGAAATATCATTTTTCATCTATGGAGTTAACAGACTAAATAAACTGTAAAATTATAAAATGAGGAAATAAAAGCATATGCCTGACAAAAGATATGTAAATTGCTACACAATGAAGTTGGCAATTAAGAACTGTCAGATATTTGAGTCCTTTACTCAGTACTTCTTCCAAGAAAATAATCAGAGATATGGACAAACATATATTCACACAGAATATATTTATTGAGCATATTTGTGACTGCAAAATATATACATACAGACAGACAGACAGATATATCCCAAATAGTCACTATTAGGTAACTATTTAGATATATAATGGTATGGTCATATAAAGTAACAGAGTGTCTCACATTTGCCTTTCCCTCAACAGAAAAAGCAAAGATCACTGATGCATGTATTATTCAACACATAAGTAAATGCAGCTATTTGAATGAGAAAGAAACTACCCCATCTATATAATACAACCAAAACCAAATACTTAATTTATAAAAAAAGTATGGAAAATAAGATACATTACATTTTCATACATTCTTAGAGTTATAAATACAATTCATCTATACACCTAAACCCAGCACTATAACCAACTTATTCCATTCCTATTAAAAATGATCCTTTAAAGAAAACAAACAAACAAACAAACAAAAAAAACTAGGACTAGGGAAAAAATCAAATAGAAATGACATAAAAACCCTATTTACTGAAATTATACAGAAAACAGAATTTCAGTTAATGGCAAAAGAAAAAATTGATTAAGATCATTTGTCTAAGATGCAAGCAATGTTTTAAATTTCTAAAATAGATTTGCTGCGGTCAGGGTGTTACAGTTCATCCATTAAAGCAGGCATTGCTAATATGAAGCTGTTGGCCATCATGAAACTGGGAAATTTGTGTGCAACATAAAAATTAATATAAAAATTAATATTGCTTTCTAATTTGTGTCATCTGTATTTAACATAAATATATTATTGTTTTTATCTAAAGAAATATACAGCATAAAAATGAAAGAAAGGTAGCATGATATTTTGGCAATGTTAGGACCTTGAAGGCAAAAAAGTGATTAGAGCTTGGGCTTTATAGTAAGAAAACTTGAGTTTAATTTAAGCTTTGTCATTGCATTCCTATATACTAACAATGAAATCTCAGAAAAAGAAATAAAAACAATTCATTTAATAGTTACAACAAATGAATAAAATACCTAGGAATAAACTTAACTAAGGATGTGAAAGACCTATATACTGAAAACTATAGGACATTTTTAAAAGAAATTGAAGAAGGCACAAAAAAATGGAAAGAGATCCCATGCTCTTGGATTGGTAGAATCAACATAGTTAAAATGGCCATATTACCCAAAGCAATATACAGATTTAATGCAACCTATCAAAATCCCAATGGCATTTTTTAAAGAAATAGAACAAAAAATCATAAGATTTGTATGGAACCACAAAAGACCCAAATAGCCAAAGCAATCTTAAGAAAAAAGAACAATGCTGGAGGTATCACACTTTCTGACTTTAACTTGTACTACAGGGCAACAATAATCAAAATAGAATGATATTGGCAGAAAAACAGACACACAGACCAATGGAATAGAATTGAACCCAGAAATAAACGCACATATACATGGACAGATAATTTTTGACAAAGAAGCCAAGAACATACAATGGAGAAAAGACAGCCTCTTCAATAAATGGTGCTGGCAGAATTGGAAAGCCATGTGCAAAAGTACGAAACTAGACTGCCGTGCATCTGTCACTATGCATGGAAATTAACTCAAAATGGATCAAAGATCTAAATATAAGACTTGAAACAATAAACTGCATAGAAGAAAAATAGGAACTAAACTTATGGACCTTGGCTTCAAAGAGCATTTATAAATTTGACTCCAAAGGCAAGGGCAGTAAAAGCTAAAATAAATGAATGGGACTATATCAAACTAAAAAGCTTCTCCACAGCAAAAGAAACTATGGAAAAAACAAAGAGGCAACTAATCTAAGGGGAGAAGATTTTTGCAAACAACGCCACTGATAAGGGGCTAATATCCAAAATATACAAGGGACTCAACAACTCAACAACAACAAAATAAACAATCCAATTAAAATATGGGCAGAGGACCTGAAGAGACATTTCTCCAAAGAGTAAATACAAATGGCCAATAGAAATATGAATAAATGCTCAACATCACTAATCATCAGAGAAATGCAAATAAAAACCACAATGAGCTATCATCTCACATCAGTAAGAATGGCTATCATCAAGACAAATAGTAACAAGTGTTGGAAACGCTGTGGAGAAAAAGGAACCCTTATACACTGTTGGTGGGAATGCAGATTCGTGCAGCTGCTAAGGAAGGTAGTGTGGAGGTTCCTCAAAAAATTAAGAATAGAATTATCATATGACCCAGCAATCCCTCTCCTGGGTATCTACCCAAAAAATCTGGAAACATTCATTTATAAAGACATATGTGCTCCAATGTTCATTGCAGCTTTATTTACGGTGGCCAAGACATGGAAACAACCAAAGTGCTCTTTGACAGATGAATGGATAAAGAAGTTGTGGTACATATACACAATGGAATTCTATTGCGCCATAGGAAAAGATGAAACAGTACCATTTGTGACAACATGGATGGATCTTGAGATTATAATGCTAAGTGAAATAAGTTAGACAGAAAAAGTCAAGAACCGTATGATTTCACTGATATGTGGTATATAAAACTGGAAACAACAAAAGAGCAAGACAAACAAAGAAACGAAAACTCATAGACACAGACAATAGTTTAGTGGTTACCAGAGGGTAAGGGGAGAGGGGTGGGAGATGAGGGTAAGGGGGATCAAATATATGGTGATGGAAGCAGAACTGACTCTGGGTGGTGAACACACAATGTGATATATAGATGATATATTACAGAACTGTACACCTGAAATCTATGTAGCTTTACTACAAATTGTCACCCCAATAAACTTTAAATAAATATAGATACATACATATATATATGTGGCACTCACTAAGCCTACAACCTTAGGCAAAGTATTCAGCAATCTCTTTAAGTTTCCACATTCGGGAATTGTGACAGACCCAACTGCCTAATGAACTTCCCCTTCCCTTCTTCACCTTCTCACAAAACTCTGATGTGTAGGTTAGATCCATGATTGGCCTATGATGGTTATCTCATTGCTCAAGGCTACTGATTTTCTACAGGTGGAGATGTGACCAAGTTCTGATTAATCATATTTACTGGGAAAAACTTCCCTTCTATACTGAAAAGACAAAGCCTTCCTTTGGTCTTTATTCTTCTTGCCTGCTAAACCTACAGGGAGCCTGAAAAGTGAAGGCACCTGGAGATAGTGAGGGGGCAAGCATGAAGATAAAACACTGGAGTAGAAAGGTAGAAAATACTACCATTCATGATAGCATTGTGGAACCACTGCAACAGTCCACCAAATTATAAACACTTATTTATTTCAGCCAATTAATGTCTATATATATATATATATATATATATATATATATATATATTCCCCCCCATAATTGGCAGCCAAAAGCAATTCTAACTAGTATTGGAATACTGATGTTTACTTGTGATTTTTTAATACTAAAAGTATAATGCTTATAAAATGTTGTAAACCACTACCTGGAACATATTAAGTATTCAATAAATGATAGGTGGTGATATTTATTTACTATTTTTGCGATTGAGATCATTATTTAATTCTCAGTTTGAATTCTAGACAATTTTTTTTTTAATTTAGGAAAGATATTTAATCAGTCTGATCCTAAATTTTCTCATTACATTTCTTATATCATTTAATACTTGCAAATAGTAAAGGAGATAATGTATATAAAGTTTATAGCATGTTATTTAGCACATAGAAGGTCCTTTTTTCCCCCTATGTTTTCTCATATTACTATATTAATCCTACAGTATCTTCAGGAATTCAGTATTTAATTTACAGAGAGGAAGAAACAAGCACTCTGATGTTTTTAATGGCTGATAGAGTCTGACTTTGACCTTTAGTTATATACTAAATTATAGTAAAGGAATGAAAAAGAATATTTTATATAATTTTGTGCTGTATTAGACATTGAGAGATTACATACTATATATTCAGAATGCATAAAAGATGGGTAGAATATACCCAAATTCATCCATTTTGGAGGTAAAGGAAAACCTTAAACTTATCAATGTGAACTTACCATAAAGTCACACAACTAGTAGAACTGCAACTAGAACACAAATGATCTGTCTCTTATCTACTGATCTGTCAGTCTCTTCTTAGGCTGAATTGCTCTGGTTTTCTAAAGCTGGTAGCATCATTGGAGTCTGGGTCCTATACTCCTCTCCTCCATCCCTCACTCTGTGCCAGCATATTCCAAAGTACATGCTTAAATCAAGTCTACTAGTAAGTGTTTAGAGGTTGGCATCTATTTATGGAAATAAAAAAGCAGGGAAAGTACTGCGGAGTGTTGTGAATAGAGGTTTGCATTGAACGCCAAATCCTAGTTTGTCTGACTCCAACTCCACCATTACTTCCCTCAAACACGTTGATTTGCAACTTACTGAGCATCTTTTATGTGGTAAGTGCCAACTTTGGATAAGTTCCATATGTTCATTTATTCAACAAATAGTTATGGAGTGCCAACTACATATACCTATAAAACCATTAGAGGATCTGGCAAGAAAGAAGAAAGCCTACGTTTCTGCCTTCATTAAGCTTTCATTCTAGTTGGGGAGACAGATGAACAGGTAAACAAATAAATATATAATGCAATTCCAATTGTGTCAAACATGAAAGACAATAAAGTATAGCACTAATTACTGAAGGTTTTCTGTTCTTATAAACGTGTAAAAATTTTCAGACATGGTGTATATGGGTATACATGTAGCAGCGACATTTGAGGAGGAACCTAAAGGAAGTTAGATAATCATGCAAAGGGAGGAGACAGAGGGACTATCAAGTGTTAAATTCTGAGGAAGATTGGCTTCTTCCAGGAGAAACAGGAAACAAGTATGGCAGGATCAGTGCCAAGGCAAGAAGGGTAAGAAATGAGGGCAGGGAGTGGCATGGGTCAGATCATGAAAGGATTCAATCAGTAATTTCCCCAGCTGATTATAAAACACAAAAAAAACAAAAACAAAACCAAAGAAATGAAATAAGAGTTAGACATAGGAGTCATACAGATAAGGCAGGGGGTTGGGGGGAAGTCAGAACTTTTGTACCAATAAATGGTAGATGGGTGGAAACATCTAAGTCTTGTTAACGCTGAATTAGTATTAACCAGTTTGTAGCTCAACTGGTAAGGGTTTCTTTTACCACATAGCAGAGAACTGCCTAAAATGCTTATTACCTGCAGACAGTTAGATCTCAGTAGGGAGAAGGGAAAAGAGGAAGAGTATTTTCTTGAAAATTCATTAATCAGATAAGCCATTGCTTCCAACATAGGAAAAAGTAAGGGGTGGAAAGAGAAGCAAGGAGTGTTACTGTCATCAAATCCAACCATGTAGAATCAGGATTATTAGGGCTTAGGTATTCTAACTTCAGAGCTTTGGAGTCCACGATAACAAAATTTAAAAACAAACAAACGAAAGTTGAAAAACAAAAGAAAAAAACCACAACAGCTGACTCAAAGCATTCACATTCTGCCTGGCAGGTAGCATTCACCTCTTGTGATGGTCAAAATTAGCATTTATGAAAGATTTTCTCAGTGCAATCTGCTATGAGCAAGAATTTGAAAGAAGAGCTGGCATTTGGTTTTCTACCTTGTTGGATTTAAGACCAAAAAAAAAAAAAAAAGGTGTAATAAGAAATAAAATAGGTTTTAGAGGCAAAAAGACTAGGTTTAAAAGCAAAGTTTGCTGTTCACTAGCTCTGAGACCTTGAAAAAGTTACTTCAGATCACAGATCCCTGTTTTTGTTTGTTTTTTTTGTTTGTTTTGTTTATTGTTTTTTGAAAAATAAGAATGCTACTACCTACCTCATAGAGCTGCTATTGATATGAAGGACAACATTTTGTAAAGGGGCATGGAAGATTTCATTAGCTTCTGCACATATAGGAAAACTGCTACTTCTTGCTGCTAACGTCTAGATATAATTTATGTAAATATGCACAGAGTATACACACAGAGATAGGGGAAAGAAAAACTGAATTCTGTCTTTGAGCTTCCAAATGTGGTGTTTTCCCACCCTAGGTAAAGTCTTTAAATACGGACATCAGAAGTCTTACAACACACCAATGAGGGATGCTTCATTTACCATGATTTGGCTGAGTAGATAAAAGGGAAAACAAGGCCATGTTCAAATTAAGTGTAGTGAGAACAAAAAACTCAGAGCAGAAACATTTCTGAAAGTAATTGACTATCAAGCAGAGAGTGAGACTGTCGAGAGGTGAGGTGGAATGAGGGTGAACTCCTCAGTGACTTTCCATCTGGTGTTGCAGGTAAAACCTGAACTTGACTGAGTGATTAACACCAGGCACTATTACCTCAGGGAAATGCAGGCAAAAGAAGACATCTAGCACTAATGAAATGGAAGATCATTTGCTAAATAGCTTTTTTTTTTTTTTTAATGAGCCACTTATCATTAATGAACCATTTACTAGGAAGGAGAAGTTTGTTTAAAGCAGACTTACATTCACACTGCTGTGCATAGCTTCAGTGGCACTCATGCCACACCTTAACTATATGTTTGCTCTTTGTGTTTTCCCATTATTGTAGGTGGCACATCTTCCTAAGCCTTCTATTGGTGTGAAAAATTGTGGGTGTTTTACCATTTCCTATTTATGTGTGCAAAAATTCTCCCATCAGAATTTACATTGAGATAATCATTGATATATAAATATCTATAATTTTCTTTTCTTTCTTTGTAATTTTTTGGCAGTAGCAGTCTGATGGGATATGAGAAAGACTGCTGGGATTCTTAGCATTTACAGTGAGACAACTGTACCTCTGACGTGTTTGTTTCGTATCTCTCCTGTTTTCGTTGTTTAATTGTTTTATAACAGTAACCTGAGATCCATCTGGCTCTCCTGAATTCAAGGAGAGAACTGAATCGGGGCTATGGTTTACTCTGTTTAAACTGATTCATAATAAATCAGATGGATTGGAGAACAATCAGTTTAAAGACCCATTACCCACACAAAGGTTTTTATATTTGTCAGGCCAAGTCAATTTTTCATGACATTTTGTGATAAGAGAAATACATGAGCTCCCAGCTCACCTACCAGCTTCCCTAACTTCCAATACTTACCATTCCCTATTAGGGGGACTCTTTCTCTAGCAGGATAATATTGTAACTACTGTGAAATGGATTTAAAAATGATATTGAATGATCAAGTAATTTCCTTTCTTACTCAGGAAGTCCAGGCTTTTACTGGTGTTTATTTGAGGCAGGAAAAAGTGCTCATAGTGGTCATCGATCTCATGGAGTACCAAGATCTCTAGCCTTTGTCCCAAAAATAGAATAGTAGTGTTTTCAAAGTGCTTCCCCACTTACTCTAAATTATCCTAAGTAGAAGGAAATATGTGTGTCAGCTTCTGGTATTTTCCAAGTGTGCTGTATCTATTAGGCATCTCTTAAAGCCTGTAAGAGATGACTGGCACTATACCTGTAGTGGGTTGCATAGAGTCTCCCCCAAATTAATATCCACCTGGAACTTAAGAATATGACCTTATTCAGAAATAGGTCACATTCTGATACAATAAAGTAAGGATCCGTAGGAGATCATCCTGTATTAGCATGAGCCCTAAATCCAATGAGCTTATTCTTATAAGAGACAGAAAATGACATGCAGAGAAACAGGGGAGAATGCCACGTGAAAATCCATAAGAAGACTGAAGCTCGGATTGGAGTCCCAGGCAAGGAGGCATCAGAAGCTGGAAGAGGAGAGGAAGGATGTTCCCCTCGTGCTTTTGGTAGGAACATGATTACTGACACACTGAGTTTAGACTTCTGGCAACCAAAGTCGTCAGAGAATAAATGCCTGTTGTTTTAAGCTAGCGTGTTTATGATTAGTTCCCTAAGAAACCAATACAATGTCTTGATTTAAAATTTACTGGTTTTGGTCATTTCTGTAACTTTCTGAGAAGAGTTTGTAAGCTTGTTCTCAGCTATCACCCTTAACAAGATTTCGTAAAAGAAGGATCAATAATGAAGAGGGATTCAAAATAATTTTACATGACTGAAAGATTGGGGAATTTATATATATATATATATTGACACAAAATTCAGAAAGACCAAAGATAATACATGCAAACTTTGGAAAATGACTTTAACCTCCCTTTGTTGTTGGGCCTTTAGTAGTAATGAGGTGATTAAGAAGTGAATTCTTTAAAAAAAAATTGATATTAACTTAATGGAAGGATTTTCTAATGGCCAGAATTTTCTGAAAATGGAAAGTACTGACTCAGGTCATAGGGCATTGCTGTGGAGAATCTGGTACTGTATTTTTTCAACAGTGATTTTCTGGAATTCCATTCTTGTGGCTTAAAACACAGCAAATATATAATCTGGTAATAGGTTGTAGATATGCTTGACGGCAACCTCAAGAAATAAAAAGCATACTAAAAGCAAAAAACGAAATGCACGTAGTTCTTAGATTATAGAGAATCTTAAATGGGAGTTTAAACAGTCCTGATTTTTCTCTAAACAGTGGGGCTGGGAAATGGTGCTAGGAGTACTTCTTGAAATTTTTGCATAATTACACAAACAAAACAGATTTTAATGAAATCAACATGATGATGAAATAAAAGATAATTTGAAACAAATCCCAGCTCTTTTACATTTAAAAGTTTTGTGGGGTTTTTTTAAATATATTTGGTTTTATCAAAAAGATACTTTCATTCTCTGAAAAAAATTGTTACAGAACATTCTCACAGGAATTGAAAGAAAGAAATGAAGATAAAGTCAAGAAATATGTCAGGCTTAATACCTAGACACATGAAAGGAGAATGATAAATAAGCAAATTAAAATACATGGAAATGCTATCAAATGCTCTAAGAAAAATTTCCTCAGGAACTCAGTGGGATCTCGTTTTCTTGACTTATGTATTCTATTGCTAATCCTTTGAAGCATCAAAGAGTGGGGATTTCTATTTTTCGGGGTTATAAATTTCCTTGGAAGTTTCCAGAAAATCCCATGAACATAGAATAGTAGCAATAAAGTACTGGGCATGACTGAATGTGATGGCCCAGTTAGTGAGCTTATTACTAAATGTTACTTTTAACTCATAACTTAATGAGAAAACTTGCTTACACAGTACAGCATAATTGCTGGGAAAAATACAAGGGTTTTGACACAATTTTCTATGCAGTTTGAAGCTGACTTTTGTCCAGAGGTTACATGATTGTTGAACATTCTGGCAGAACAGGCCTCCGTTGGCTTTCTCTATACAACTTTGTCCAATTTCAGCCTCAGCTGGTGAAGACTAAGGTTGCAATTTATGTTTTTTCATTTTTTAAATATCACTCGGCACTTTTCCTTTTTTCTTTCTAAAGTCAATCAAGGAGTTTTACACAGAATGGAAAAACATATAATGATCTCTCCATGGGGTGGCTTCTTGGTATTTTAACAAAGGCTAGTTGAGCAGCAGGGAGTTGTATTAAAGACAGGACTTTCCTGGCAGATTGCAAAGGCTGAGAATACATCAGAGAAAGCAGGCAGTGTACATTCCTTTAATACCTTTAAGAATAATTTCTAAATTAATTGTATCGACTTTGTTAACATTTTGTACATTTATTTGTTCAACATTACTGTATTCTAAGAACTATGTTATTCGGTGCTACAAATAAAGAATGGTACTGCCTAACCTCAAAGAGCTCACAGTTGACCAAAAAGAGAAAAAAAAAAAAAAAAAAAAAAAGAAATAGAAATAGAAACCAAAATATAAAGATGGTATGATAACTGAGCAAAGGGAAGGACACTTCCAGTAAATGTTGGGATCCTAGAAGAAGTCAACAAGGAAGTGGAAGTGATGTTTGCACCAAACTTTGATGAAGGACATAAGGAAACAGACGGCCATTCCATGAAGAGGGAAAACTGTATATTAAGGCACATAGGAAGACCTGAACTGAATGACTTAATTTAGAAAAATTGGATTGTCTGGGATACAGGACCCAGAGTAAAAAACAACAACAAAAAATTATATATATATATATATATATATATATATATATATATATATATATATATATACACACACACACACACACACACACACACACACACACACTATATATATACACATTATATATAAAATCTCAACTTGAAGCCTGGATTAAGTCATGAAATTATGTTAGTAAGTATCTTTTAAAAAAGAAGTTCATGAGCTAACTCAAGATCTGCTTCTTTAGAAGCATAAGAGCTCCCTAGCCTACATTCCTAGTGTCCATTTCTGAGTTCTTATCTCATATATGCTTTCTGGCCCTTTCGCAATTGACATTACTCCTGTGGTTCATAGAATTCAACCTCATTTCCTCATAGAGCATCTGAGTTTGGTGAGGATAGGGACATCTTCTTTTGTATCTTTCAAATCCTCATCAAAACATTTATTATAAAATACTTTGCAACTCATCTCTAATAATGGGATTTGAACAAATTAACCAGTCCCCTTACTTCGGTAATTTAAATCTCAGAATGCACTAATATGTACCATTAAAGAGAATAAAGTTTTACATGATCTTTTGATGTACATTTTTGATCTCTGAGTACTTTATAAGAGGCGATGTCTTGCAGAGATCGTTTCTATTATTTTATGAAAAAAATTGTAATTTAAATCTATAGCCATGGTGATTCATTCTCTAATTTTGGAGGTCCAGAAATTTAGCCAGACAACTTAATTATTACATGCCTTGCTTAAATCCTTTCAAAATTGAGCTTTATTAATGTTTGCAGAATGAAATGGCTTTAAAATGTCAATAGGGAGATGCTGATAGAACATAAGAGAACTGAAGTGGTGAGGGAATCTGAGATGTGATAAGTGACATCCTTATAATGTAGACAGCCCTAGAGAAGCGTCTGTCTGCCTCTTGTGTGAGGCTTCTTCAAAAAAAATATTTACAGAGTTACATGTTCGCCAGAGTGATTCTCTTCATGCTACTGGCAGTTGAAAAAAGTACAGTCATAACCATGATAATATAAAAAACCCAATTTTTTTTTCACTTAAAAGAAACAACAAAAAACTTGTTGGTTCTTGTGGGAGAGAGACTAGTGATTTATTGCTAGCTTTTTTTTTTTTTTTAATTTTATAGTTTTTAAAGTCCACTAGTTCAACTAACTTCTTGAAATGTGCTTCTAATCTAGAGATAGAGGATCTCCTATTGTTTATATGTACTTTCCCCATAGATACTTCCCAAGGAAACGTAATAAGTACAGCGGTTTGAAGACAAATTACCTTGGATTTATATCCTAGTCCTACTTGTACGATCTTGGAAACATTACCTAGCTTCTATAAGCCTTAGTTTCTCCACCTAACATCTATCCCAGGCTAGTTGTGAGCATTAAGTAAGATACTATAAGCAAAAATTCTGGTATACCTTTAGGTAGCCATTTTCCTTAATAAAATGACACACCATATTCTTAAGTGTTACCCTTATTTAAGTGGAAATTTCAAAAGCCTTTTCACTATAAAATTGATGGACTTTTGAAAGGCCAGATTTTATTATATGATATTGCACAGAAAACACACAAATAGTATAAACCCCAAATGAGGGGTTAGCATAATCTTGGGATTTTGAAGAACTTTAATTTTGTCCCTGTCATGTAATTTCTATCTTCCTGCTCAAAAGGATCAGAAAGGCCCATAAAGTATTTAGAGCTCTACATATGTGTCCCTTTATTCTATTTGTCTACACTTTCAAAATAACACAGTATTAAGTTGCTTTGGCTTGAAAATAAGTATTAATGTCCTGTAGATTAAGTGCTTCAAATTTTATTTTCTTCTTCAAAATTGTTTGGTTAGTCTTTTAAAAGTTTTTTTGAATTTTAAATTGCATACAATGAAATGCAAAGAACTTAAGTGTAAAATTTGATGAGGACTAATGTTCATGGCTATGTAACCTACCACAAAATCAATATATGAAATACCTCCATCATCTCTGAAAGTTCCCTTATGTCTTTATCTAGTAAATTTCCCACAGGTGAGATAATCAGCATTTTTAATGTCTATTACTGTTTTTGAGATCCCTGCATATGGAATATTTCTTCATGTACTCTTTCATGTCTGGCTTCTTTGGCACAACATGATATATATAAGTTTGATCTATGTTTTTTGCATGCATCAGATGTTGGAACATTTTATCATAGAATAGGATTCCATTGTAGCTATATTACATGTGTTTATTCATTCTTCTGTTGCTGGGCATTTGAGTGGTTTCCACTTTTGGGCTATTATGAATTAAGATGGTATGAGCATTCTAATACAAGTATTTTGTAAGTATTTTTTACTTTTCATTTGGATAAACATTCAGGAATAGACAGAAGAGAGGTGTATTGTTTAAGTTTATAAGAAACTTCCAAGTAGTTTTCAATGTTGTCATACAATTGACATATCCAGAAGCAAATTATAAGAGTTCCAATTATTTCTCATGTATGCCAACATTAGTTATTATCTACTTTTTTAAATTTAGCTCTTCTAGAGCATATAAGTTAGTATTTCATGATTTTCATTTATATTTTGTTGCTATATTTAAATAATTTTGATGTAGTTTTTGACCACTTAAATATTTTATTTTGTGAAATGACATTCATATTTTTTTGTTAATGTTTTTAATTGGTTGTTTACCTTTTTATTTTTGACTAATATTTCCTTATATATTCTATATAGTAATCACTATCAGGTATATTTAGATGTCCGATAATTGCATTGCCTAAATATGTTGTGCTCTGATTTTATTGTCTGATTATTTTTTTTTTTTCTTCTGGGATATTGTCACACCTTATCTCTTTGGGTAACTTGTTATTTATATTGAATAACATATATTTTATATGATAAAAAAGACAAAATGAAAATCTAGATGATATTTTCTTCCTTTAGAGATGACTAATTTTCATTCTGGAAGGCGGATATACTTGGGAATACAACTTCACTTTAATTGAATGCTTATTAAATAGAAAGTTGGACTGTAGCACTTGTAGGATTGTATCGTTCACCCTTACTCTTAGTATATAAAATTTCAAGATCCAGACTGAATGCCTGGGTGATTCACCAGTGTCCCTCTATCTTGTTAGATCATAAATGATAGTTTTACAACTTTGGCTCATTCTTTATATCAAATACATTCTCTATTTTTTTATTTTCTTTTTTATAATTTCTGCCAAACAAGCTTTCCCAAATATGTTTCCAAACCTAGAAGTAAGATAATCTTAGAAGACCTTTTTATTTCTGCAAAACACATAGATTATTTTTCCTCATCTGTAAAAGCAAAACAGATATACTAGGTTTTCAAATGTATTGTTTTCCACCAATGCATCAGTTCACACCAGGCTTGTAGTCTTTTCAAATCAGCTGCCCATAGCTTTGATCTTACCTTCACCTGATCAAAAAGCCCCCTTCCCCCCCCAGTTGAATTTGCTACCGTGTTTCCCTGAAAATAAAACCTAACTGGAAAATAAGCCCTAGCATGATTTTTCAGGATGACATCCCCTGATCATAAGTCCTAATGCGTCTTTTGGAGCAAAAATTAATATAAGACCCGGTCTTATTTTGGGGGAAACATGGTAAGATCCTCTTCAGTATTTCTTTGAGTTCACAATGGATGTTTCAGGAGTTATTACTATCAGACAATCAGCCATAGACATTCCCATGCTATATTTGTTTATTTTTACAAATATTCACACTGCTCATCTTCCACTGGCCATCGAGTCTTTTATGGAAACATAGCTGCTAACATTTCAGTTTCCCCATAATATTACACTCAAGTCAGAGACACACATGTTGTTTCCTGTTAATCCTAAATTTGTAGATAAAAAGAGTGATATAGCATGGAGTATGTAGCAAAACAAATCACTCCCTTTCTGATTCTATTCCTTGTTTTGTGTTCTGAACCAAATTCAAAGCATTCAAATAAAAATAATTTTACGAAGTTCTAGTTCTCGCCTCTCAATCACATTTGAAACTCAATTCAAAGGGCCTACATTCTCTACCGTTCCCTCCACGGCCTTCCTCTGTTTTTCTGGATGCTACTCCCAAAAAGTTTCTTAATTAAAAACAAAATTATTTTCTTAAATATCTGACCTAAGTCTTGTCATATATTAGTTTTCAAAAACATAATGGGATATGCTGTATGCATATTAAGGCAAATGAGATCTCTAAATCCACATTAAAAACACTTTAGCCCTTTTGTGTCAGTCATTAAAAATGTGCTATTATATTTTTAAATGTTCTATAAAGGGTCATTAAGCAATCATAGAATGAATAGCTCACAGTGAGAACATTTTGAACCCTAAAGTTTAAATAAAGGTTCACTAACCTTTGATTTAGTTATTAGGATTTAGAATTCTACTTTAGAGTACTACTTTTCTTTCATTTTCTCTTTCTTTCTTTCTTTCTTTCTTCTTTCTTTCTTTCTTTCTTTCTTTCTTTCTTTCTTTCTCTCTCTCTCTCTCTCTCTCTCTCTCTCTCTCTCTCTCTCTCTCTCTCTCTCTCTCTCTCTTTCTTCTTTTTTAATCTAAAAGAAGCCTATTGATGAGATCTATGGCTAAACAAATAAACTTGATTCACTTGCTACCAGCTAGCTACTGTATAAGCACAGTGTCTAGGAGGGATTTTTTTAAAAAGGGGCTTCGTTTATCTATTGTGGTGAAACAAATCACCTCAATTTTAGGGCTTAAAACAATCCTTTTATTACTTATCATGTGCTCTGTGGATTGGGGAATTAGGAAGGAATAGAGGAGGCAGTTCAGACTTGAGATGACTCATGCAGTTAGTCAGACAGTGGTTGAAGCTGGAAGAAAAGAGTCAGGAGCAACTGGGAGCTAGGTAGGCTTCACTCCCTTTTCTTGTCGTGCCCTCTTGTGGGTGAGTTTGGGCTTCGTCACAGTATGGCAGCTGCAGGCTGCTGACATCAAGATTGACATTTTTAAGAGTGAATATTCCAGGAATGAGACATAATCTGCCTACCCTTTTCTGACCTATCCTCATAAGTCACACAGGGTCATTCTACTGTGTCACATCCTGCATGACAAGAGCTGTGGAAAGCAAAAAGGGTGGTGCAGGGTTAAGAAACACAGTAGCCAAGAATAGAGTGTAAGCGGGGCCAAGGGACTCGGGCCTCAATGACTGAGCCTGAATCAGGCCAACACATAGCTTTTATTGATTAACAAATGAGTAAGTAAAGCTTGTTGTTCTCAAGATCTGTGAATTTCATACATTATAATAGGAAACTGATTCAAACCAATCACCCTTGCCTGCAGATAGCCGGAACCGAAAGTCCCAGGATGTCTTAGTAATTGTTGTAAGTACCTCCCCAAGGGACAAAATCTTTATGCTGAAACTTACTAAATGAATAGATGGAGAACTGATGTGATCACATCATTGAATCTCTTCCAAAGCAGGGTGTGGGAAGGAATGCAGCCACAGAGGCAGAAGCTCTCCTTAGACAGGGGAAGGTTGGGGTCTGTGCCCACCTCTGTCAACCCCATGAGTTCTCCAGATGGCCCCTATGTGACTGTGACTGTCTTAGGTTGTTCCTCCCTTGAGGAATCTTACCCATCATTGACTAACCAGCCATCCTTAGGGGCCAGACAGGGAGATATAAGGTGTAAGCACAAAGGTGAAGCAAAGTCCCTGAAAAGATCAGTTTCAGACTCTCCTTTCTTTAGGGGCAGGTACGAAGGGACAGACGGGTAGGCTGCTGCGTGACAACATTACTGATTATAAGCTGATCATAAGATCACCCATATTCAAGGGGAATGGGCATAGATCCCATTTCTCAGTTCAGTAGACGGTTTTAGAAGAGTTGTGGGGCATATGATATTGTTGGGAAATGTAAGCTGTCACAGTCCACCCTCTGGTCACAATAATTTATGCCCACTCCACATACAAAATATACTCACCACTTGTCAAAGCATACAATAGTAAGACAGACGTAAGAAAGTCTCAGTAGATAGTTCCATTCAAAAAAAAGAAAAATAAGGAGGCATAACAGAAACTGATTCATACCATTTGCATATTCCAAATTTGCATACATTGCAAGTTCCTTGGTTAGAGCTCATTCCAACTCCCTACATCATGAGTTTGCTGTGAAATGATTCTCTTAAAAATATTAGAAGACTTATTGTTTATCAGACAGGATCTAGAAGGCACAACTTTAAGATCCTTAGAAGGCTACTTCTCTCTGAAAAGTTTTGTGTGTCTTTGCCTTAGTTATCTCTAAGTTCTTAACAAAGGAGATTATAGTCAAACCCTCAAATGGTTTTTATACCTCAGCCACTTTTTTACTTTGAAAACCCTTTTCTAGTTGAAAAGACTGGTTTGTGCCTTTTATATATTCTTCCTGTTCCACTCAAAAGCAAAGTATTTTATTCTTTAGTTTTTCTGACTCTTCTTCATTGTATAACAGTTACCAGATAATATCTTCACACTTTGCATAGAAATCTCCTTATCCAGATCAAAGGTCAGCAAACTATGGCTTTCAGGCCAAGTCCAGCCTACTGTTGGCCAAAGTGGGCCATGCATATTTGTTTTTGAATTGTATATGATTTATTTTATGCTACAACAGTAGGTGTGGCAGAGGGTATAGCCCACAAAACCTTAAATATTTACTATCTGATACCCTTACAGAAAAGTTTGCCAATCCATGATCAAGGACATAGTGTTCATTAGATACATTTCTTATTTTCCATGTTACGTAGATGATATTTTTATAAAATTTTCTGCCACTATATGACAAGGGTTTTCTTTCCTCCAACTTCCAGTAACATTTTTCTAATTTTCCTTTAAATTTTAATTGTTAGCCATCTCCAGAGCTTTTCAAGGTCTTTCCAGCTTCTATCTGCTGCTCAATCTCAAAGTCAATGACACATGTTTCTGGAGTTTCATTATGAAATGACCCATTCCTAGTACCAAATTTTGCTTCACTCTCATTGCTGCATAAAAATAAATAAATAAATAAACAAATAAATAAACAAAAACTTAGTAACTTAAAGCAATAACAATTATTTCATTATCTCTCATGGCTTCTATGAGTCAGGAATTCAGGAAAGGATCTGTTGTGTGGTCCTGCCTTTGGGATCTTTCATGTGGTTATGGTCACATGGGAACAGGAACTGAGCCCAATAGAAATGGCAGCCATCTCTCTCCCCTCGTATATTTCCAAGGTATCTCCTTCTAGTCTCTTTGTATTCTCAGGCAACTTCAAGGCATTTGAAATGTGCACATTATTAGGCCTAAGGGCTTTAAAAATGACTATTTCCATAAATAAATTGGAAGCTGCCTCACCTTTTCTGAGATAGCTCAGAATTCACCCATCTTGACTTGTGCTTTATTGTGTTGGTAACCAACAAACGAATCACAAGGCTGCCCAGATTCAGGGGGAGGGAAAATAAATACCACCTCTAATAGGGGAGTGACACTTGGCTTCTGGTACGGCAATTTCTGTCAAATAAGAACATTATGATGTGTCTTCATCCACCTTATTCACTGTATCTGGCTCCATGTGACTTCTGGCTCTTCCCCAAAGTCAAAATGACCATGAAAGATAAATGTTTTGAATCGATTTAGGACATTGAGGCAGCCACTGCAGCGCAACTAAAGACACTCACGAAAGAGGTCTTCCAGAACTGCTTCAGAAAGTAGCAAGAACGATGGGATAAGTGTGTGCAAAATGAGGGGGATTAATGGCAATGTGTCTTTCTTGTAATAATTTTAATTTTTATTTGTTTAACTTAAACAGTCACCATATGTTTTGAGCATACCTGGTATATATTCCTGAGTGAGAAACATGATCCTTTTTCAGGGAAGGTCAATCTAGTTGATCAAGCAAACTGTAGGACTACATTACACTGGTGTTAAAATGATGGAAACCTCAGCCTAAGAACTCAGATCAGCTAAATTAATACCATCAGATCTACGGTGATGGGCATCACTGCTTGCTTACCTTAAAATCCCACGTCATAACAAAAGCCATATAATCAACATTTTTTAATTGATTTAATGCATGAAAGTTATTTAACGTAGTACCAGCGATATAGAAATGCATTAAATAAATGTAGCTTAGGATTATCATTATTAGTAGCTACAACAGGAGTCACAGTAGCAGTAATAATAGTAACAGTGGTGATAGCAATTCAATGACATTTGATAATTAATATACAGAGGGTGCCAAAAAATGTATACACTTTTTAAGCAAGGAAAAAATCTGTATTAAATCTAATACTCAATATATACCAATAACAGCAAGGTTACGTATATACATTTCTTTGGCACCACTAGTATATTCAATATAAATAAAACCAGCAAAATTTGGATCATATTATCAAATACATCACATCATTATATTTTGTGAAATATTAACTTTTAACAAATTCACCACTAAAAATAAACCAGAAGGAACTGCAGAACTTTTTCCATTTTGACTTATAAACAAACTTTTGCAAATCTTTTGTTTTATGCAAAAAAAAAAAAAAGCGTAATAAAATGTGCTGGTATGATATTCTTTTGGGGATCATCGTGACCAATGAATAGTATGTTCAAAATTTTGTAATCAGCAAATAAAATTATATTTTCACAATACCAATATAAAGATTTACACTGAAAATGTATTTATTCAGCAACATAATATACTGGTTTTATGTTTCCTCCTTTTATTGTCAATGTATGTAATTTCAAACTATATTTAAATGTCTTTATTAATAATCCTGTTGTCTACATAACACATAGATTTTCATACCCCATACAGAGAAGATTGTTAGTGTCCTTTAACAGAAAGTATAGAAATTTTCTGAATGAACTCCATGTTACATTTGTAAAAATGTATTCCACAAGGAAAATTATAGCTGAAAATGGAATTCTTTATAGCTTTCTAACAAAACAACTAAATGGTTTAAACCTGCATCTCAAAGAAACAATCTACTGATCATCATGACTTTAAAGCACGATAGAAATCTATGTAGAACAATTTTGGAAAAGCACTTAAGGGCTAATTACAGAGAATGAAATCAAATCATGTCTTTAAAAAATCAATTTTAGTAGCTGAAGTAATTTGCAGAATTTATTAAATTTCTAAAACCTGTGGGAAAGAGACAGCAAGATCAGGATAAAATTAATGAAGAAAATAATTTCATATTGTGTCCAGGTCCTATAGTGCCAAGCCTAGCTTGTAATTATAATACCAAATTCCTTTATCAAATGTGCTTTTTTTCTTAAGTGTTCTGAGTAAATGTATACACATATGAAAAAGCACATGAAAGCACATGAAAGCACATAATTTTCAACCAGATTTCTCAAGAGTAACGGTAATTAAAAGAAATCTAGTAAAAGAGTTGGATGCAATTTCTTCAGGTAAATACATATAATATATTATATATATATATATATATATATATATATATATATATATATATATATATATATATATAAATGTTTTTTTATTTAAACAAATGTGTGAAACTAGATGTCTGCAAAGGAGAGAAATGCAGCAACTATTTGCTGTCTCATTTATAGCCATAAATGTAAGAAGCTTTAGAGATGCAGAGATGAAAGAAGCAATCTTTAAGGAGAGAGCTTTATCATAAATCATCTTCAATCTCAAACCTCCCTTTGTACCTACCTTTGCAAAAACATATGCAGGTTATCTGGTATATTTCTGTTGTACTTCTACTCTGGGCCAAGTACTGTTCTAGACTCTTTGGATTAAATAAAAACAGAATGCTGAGCATCCACTTCAGAAGCCCATCATTTATCAGTTCAGGGTATATTTTCCAAGTCATTTATGGGTACTTGACTGAAAATTGTAATAACACATCTTCCATCTAGGGTCTAGGCCAATTACCAAGCTGGTAATTAGGTAAGAAGGTATAGAAAAATTGTCACTCTAATTACAATTATAATTTTTACACTACTTTTAAAAATTGATTTTTAATTGAAGCACTAACTTCCTTTGAATTCTGATTAAAAGCACAGTGAAATTGTTTTTTCTTGAAAATACTTGTATTCAGTGAGTCCACAGAGAAAGCAGAATAATGCCCGATATCGTTTCTTTCTGGAGAAACTGCCCACACATTTGAGGTTTTCGTATACTCCTTTTTTACCCCTCTATTTCTCTTGCCATTATAGATCATCTTCAGGGTATGTTAATTAAAAAAATAAAGGTTCATCATATTATTCCCCAAATCCATATTGTTCTTTTTTATTTTACTAAGAGCATTACCAAGAGAAGAGTTCTTGGGGTTATTGCACAAAGCTGCTGATATTTTGCACCATGGGGTTTTATTCTTTCACAACTACTCTGAAATGTGGCATTAACTTAAAATTGCTTTCTAGAAAATCCTTCATTATGGTGAGGTTCGGTCGTCCAAGTTCTCCTAACTGTGGGGACAATTGTCAGCATATAAAGAAACTACAAAAAGTACAAAATTTTACTACATATGTGATTTTTAACATATATATATATATATAAATGGAAGCTATTTACTTGTATGCAAATTAAGCTTTATGACTATTCTTCAGAGTATTTTGAGGAACACAGATATTCAATATTATTCCTCTGGAATAGTAGTTTTTTTTTTGTCTTTTTGTTTTTTTTTGTTAAGAAACTTAAGCATCTTCTTGCATAACATTTTTTTATGTCACTTTTGTTATGTACACTATAGATATAAATAGTCATGAATTTTCAAATAAGTCACATAACTGTGAAATTAACTTTTTGTTATTAGTTTCAGGTGTATAAAACAATATAATGATTAGATATTTACACCCCTCACAAAGTGATAACCCCAACTAATCCACTACCCGACACTGTAGATAGCAATTACCATATCATTAATTATATTCCCTATGCTGTACTTTACATCCCGTGACTACATATACATATATATTTTTTAAATTGTAGTTGACATTAAATATCATTTTATGTTAGTTTCACGTGTATAGTGCAGTGGTTAGGCATTTATATAATTTATGAAGTGATCCCCCAATCAGTCCAGCATCCATCTGACATCATACACAGTTTTACATTATTGACTGTATTTCACATCCCTGTGACTATTTTGTAATTACCAATTTGTGCTTCCTAATACCTTCACCTTTTTCACGCATCCCCCTAACCCCCTGCCATCTAGCAACCATCAGTTTGTTCTCTGGAAAATAACTCCTTTATTGTTCATACCTTCTATCCATATTGACAGCGGACACAGCAGATAAATTATGGTTTTGAATTATTTTTGCCCATATACTAATGTTCACTGCAGTCCATCTCAGAAAGGTCCTGCTTTTCCTACTCCTTTTAAGCCTTTATAGAAATAAAATCTCTGCAAAGAATACTCTGTTAAAGAATACATCTGTTTGCTGTTCAGAGCATGAAGTGCACTCGGAACGGCTGACACTGATATTTATTTACTCCAAATCGCCAAGGGGTGTGCAGAACCATGAGCCATAAAGGCTGGGTAGTGTTGACAGAATTACTACAGGCACCTAGCAGAGCTCAAGAAGGTTAAGTGTTGAGCTGTGAGGCTCTCTTGGTGCTGATTCCTTTTTATGAACCAAATTAGTACTTGGATCTTATACACAGGTCCTATTTTTATGCAAATGAATTTGTACCATCTGCTCTGTTAACGCCTAGATACGTAAGAAGAGGTTTTACTCTCTCACTCAGTATACTGGGGGATGACACAGAGCTGCCCAAACAACTAGTCTGGTTAATAATAATCTCAAGTGTAGATTTAAATACTTTATGTCACACATACATACCACTCAATTTGAATCATATCACTGGATATAGAAGGGATAAATACTGTTTTCAGGTGTCATTAGACTCTGATACTCTGGTCAATGGCTGCAATGATTGGAAAGCTGGAATATTTAATCAATATGCTAGGGCCCCCACGCCACCCCTCACATACATACACAGCATGCGTGATGAAAGAAGACACTCTTGGCTTGTCAGTCTCCAGAAATTGCATGCTGTGCCAAAGAACAGGACGGGGGAATGGTGATTATGATGATTTTGGACAACCAGGAACAGCCTGGCATCATAAACATACAAGGATGCTGGCTCCTGGAAAGAATATTAAAAGGGCCTGTAGTAGACAACAGAGTGAGGGGAGAGAAAATCACTGCCAAGGTAAGCACCCGGGGTAGTGATTTCAAAAGCACCAGAAGTTCAGGGGAAACGAACAAAAACACATTAATGTCAAAGAAGAGGATTTAAGTGGGGACAATGAATGGCATGATTAACACAAACAGCAAGAAAACAAGCAGATAAGACAATGGCATTCTTCCCAAGACTTCTAGTTGAAGTCAAGGATTTAAATTATCTTGGGCAGGTGCAATGAGAGTTAGGGGGCTTTAAGTGAAATTGTTGTCTATTGTTTCTGGCTGACTAGAAACTATATGGGGTCAGCTGAAATGAGGAAGCCATGTTGATTTTTCATGTAAATGAAAATGATAAAATTTTTATCATTCATTTATTTAATATATATTGTTTGAAAGCCCACAAATATGCCACTGAGTTTTCAAAGTTTATGCGTTATTTCAGCTAGCATTATCATGATTAATGCAACTGTGCTTTCTACAGACTTACCTCCTCATCCTCAATATTGGACATCTAACTGTCCTTTCCTACCTAGAGCTATACTCAGAATTCAACCACTAATGCACACATTGAGTAGGAGCTAAAGGGATTTAAGAAAATAATTCAGTCATTAAATCACAACACATATTAGAAGCCATTCCTGCAATAATTCATTAAGTCCTAAGTGTTTAACTATTTGGTTTCAAATTATACAAATGGATCTGGAATAGAAAATATGCTTAATGCACAATCAATTACAAATAACTGAATTGTTATGACTTTACAGAGGGCTGAAACAGTAAAAATATAATTTTAAAAAATCAGTGAAATGAGGATACAGTCTCACATGCATAATTTAAACTAGCCCAAGTTTTTCTATTCCAAATGTGACTGACTACTTAAAAATAAAATTACTGGGAAATGTGACAGGGCTACTGTAAGGTAAATTAGATGTATGCGTTTTTCCTAATATGTGGATATAAAACAAAAAGTACCTAATTACTTGGCTCATTAAAATTCTCCTAAATCATATTTACTAGGGTACAAAAGGAAAGAGACCAACTACATATGCCTCAAGTGAGAGTAAAGTAAAGTAAAATAAAGAACCGCCCTTATAGTCCTTATAATCCTTTTCAAAGGGACTAAATGCATATACAGTGAAGTAACAGTTAGGAAAACAGAAATATTCTTGGGCTTTTTCACAGAAAAATGAATATATAGGGATTTGGGTATTCAGGTGATGAGAATTTGATTCTTTATAATATAGACCATAACTGGTTAAGTATAAAGACGGTTGTGAAAACACACAATAATTGACCTACAGCCCAACTGGTTCCTACCAGTCTGTGTGCTACACCATAACGCTCTAGGTAAAGGAAGGACTAGAAGAAACTCTGAGACTCTTTCTAATGCTGACTTTCTATGAGTCAATAAAATAAACCTTTATAAAATAATAAAATAATATAATTTTCCCAGGATGTGCTATTATATTCTGGTTAACATGGGTATCATGAATAGGTAACATTTCCTTTACTCTACAATTGACATAACCTGAGACAATATCAGAAATTAAAAATATGTGTTTTCTTATTAATTTTCTTAGATAATTATATTCAGCAATTTTCTGTCCTTATTTGAACCTGCTAATATATTTTACAAAGATATGCAAAGATACACATGTTATATTAATTGTCAGAAAGTAAAGTTAAAAGTTGACAATTTTGTCATTTTTGTTAAGTAGGGTTATTTGTTCAGCAATCTGATGACAAAGGATGGTGCTTTGTCACAGAGATGAGTGGATCAGTATATTAAGGGTTTACTGCAGGACACTAGATTTAGAGGTAGTTCTGCTGGATCTGGAATCCAGTAGGCCTCTCTCAGTCTGCTTTTTTTTTTTTTTTTCTTTAAAAGAATTTAAAAAAAAAATCTAGGCAAGTATAAAGTTTCTAGGGGTGTTCCCTCTATTGAGGTCTCTGCGGGGCGGTCACTCTTAGAGGAAGAAAAAACCATCTTTCAAGTGTAGTCCATCTCTGATTCTTCCCTTTTTAATTGCAACATTATCACTACTCTGGATATATAAGTCATCACATTTCCTAATTTGTGTAAGTTATTTAGTAAAAAAATGTAGTCATTGGTCTGGTAGAAACACAATTACATCATTATGCAAACAATGCGGTGTTGATTAAAAGTAAAATGAGTTATCTAAGATCTAAGGTAACATGGAAATTTAGGATTTACCCCTAAAAGAAGGGCTTTCATTGATGTACTACATCTTCCATGTTTTTTTGGGTGGTGGTGTGGGGTTTTCTTTAACTGCTTTAATAGTAGTATTGGGAAAATTACATTTTCTCCTATCAAATGAATTCTGGCATATCAATTATACATATATATATATATATATATATATATATATATATATATATACATATATATATATACATGTATATATATATATATATATATAATTTTGAATCTTATTGCAATATCCCTCCTGTGTGAGTTTTCTTCTTTAACTTATTAACTTTTATAACTATGATTACCCTTCCACTTCTATGTGTTGCTTCCAAAAACTTCCTATTTTCTTTGTCTAAGACATAGTCTGTTCTATAAAGCATTCCATAGGCTTTTTAAAGAACATCATATAAAATATTTCTATATTTAATTTACAGTGCTTGTTCTTTTTCTTCAGTAGGTGTTGTCCTTTGATATATGGAAATATGCTTGCTTATAAACAACTCAATTTTGGTCAAGAAAAAAAATTTATTTAAAAGAGTTCTACTTACAAGACTCATTAGAAAAGAAGTGCAAGGTTTAAATAAGAAACACTGAGAGATATTTCCAAAAGGAATACATTCACATACTAGAACTGCAGTCACACGTATTCAAAACAAATAATTGTTATTTTAACAAACAAACCTGAAACTGTGGTTAGTATGTTTAATTCATTTTCCAAACGCCTGTTTTGATGAATTATGGATGTGCATTTTTACACATGCACTACAGAAAAATATCTCTTACTAGCACCTTTCAGTAAAAGACATGCACACAGCAGCCACAACTAGACAAGCTCGGAAATCTAGCAGGATGATAGAACAGCCTAATACCTTATGGATCTATTCTGCCTGAGCTGAATAAACACAGTGTAAAGGTCACAGTTTTAGATACTGAGGCACAGAATATTTGGTCTTGAAACATTTACAAGTTTGACCTTTCAGTGAAATATTTTCCCACATGGCCATACCATTGGAAGCTCAAAATAGGTTTCACTCATTTTCTAACTGCTAAATTATCCTTTAAGTTCCTAGTACACTATCATACAAAAGATTAGCGTTACTTTTTAAGGTCTGCAGCCCCATCCAGTAGAGTGAGAAAATATTCCCTCCTGAACTTTTCAGCATTCTTTGTTGGCATAAACTGTTGATGCAATATTGTGGGAAGTAAGTTAACAGGCAATATCTGCAACAACGATTAGTTTTTCAGCTTCTACATGACACTAAAAGTCCCATAATGCCCTGGGTTTATCTCTGTATCTTGTTAATAATTCTGAAACCAGAGCAAACATGTTAGGGGTCTACTCACAGGGTTTACACCCAGTATCCAGTTCATGGTCCTGGGCTGGAATTACCACTATAATCTCAGAGAGAGTGTTCTCTTGGTTTAAGCACAAAGCGAAATATCGAGGTTGGAGATGCATGTCTGAGTATAAAATCTGAAAACTGAGACAAGACAAAGAATGGGAAATCATGAGGTAGGATGTCAAAATGGTCATGGACTGATGAGGCAATGAAATACAAGATGAATGATGGCAAGAAACTGAAGGCTTTTTCTACGTGATTTTATGACATAGAGCGAGTCTACACGCTTAAAAGTTTAGGGACCTCCAGATGGTCAATCACAGCTGAATCCCGCTCGGAAAGGCTCCTTCTTGGCAAATCCATGGGGTCTCTGGTGCAGCTCTCCTTAGTTTCCTCCCACCTAGTCAATTCATAAGAAATTCTATTTGAACACAATCATTTCTTGCCAGGAGAAAATATTTCTGTTCCCTCATACACCCATCATTATCTTCAGAAATCACCTTAAAACTGTGAAAGTTCCCTGAAATCTAAAGAGAAAAGGATAATACCCTTCTAGGTGTAAACTTCAATTTTGTTATCATTCACTAGGTCTGTACACCTTTGGTATCCAGGTGATGTTTATCTACCATGGTCTAGCATTTAGATGTGCCACTTCATCTCTTCGGGTCTCCCCATTTAAAAAAATTCTACTGTGCAGTAAAATAATGTCTGTAACACAGTAAGTCCTGGCATATAAGACGTTCCCCTAAATGGTAATTCTTTCTTTACTTTATCATATGGCATTTCCTGTTAAGTGGAGAATAAGAACAGGGACAAAATAAAAAAGAAATTAGAAGGGGGAGTTAAACTAAGGTATATAGAAAACATAGAAGCATGGAAAAATAATAAAATGTAAACAAAATATTAGTAAAGTATGAGTTTGTGACAAAGGAAGCATGGAAACTGAAGAAAAATTGATAAAGGAAAAAGACAAAAAATTGATATATTTTATCCTCTCCTCAAACTGACAAATAAAATGTAGTATCTAAGCTTTTCTTGTGTAGGGAGTCTTTGGGGAAATGATTTGATTCATGATATATTTTACATAGAAAAAAAAAAAAACACAGCTTGAGTTGTGTTCTACCAAAGCACAGAAATAGATATACCCGAGAAAAACTCTGAGAGTGAATACACAAAACATAGAGGGGAGACAGGGCAAAAGTTAAGATTAGAAAATTATCAAGAAACCAATACCACGATGAAAATAAACTCAGATATTCATGACCTTGAAGTTGCAGGGGCGGCCCGTGCACTACATCTCCAAGAAGATACACATGCAAGCATCTACAGAATTAGACAGGGCAGCAACTTCAAATAGTAAAGTTTATGACTTTCATAAGCATCCAGAGGACATCTACAACTTAGCCTTTGCAAATTTCCGGTTCCAAGGTCCAGCCCCATCGACACATTTTTTTCTACTTTACTCCTAATCATAAATCAATAATTCAACACCATTCTTGAAAATTCTTGCCAGAACTTGCTGCCACTTTGTTTCAGCAGTGCATGAATAATGGACATCAAGTTCCCAAATTCTCTATGTCTCTCCACAGTTCAGAAATATGCATAGTAGGGATGGCTCTCTCTCTCTCTCTTTTTTTTTTAAAGGCTCATTAAAAGTGTCATCCCTGGCTTAAACTTAAAAGGAGGAATTGTTATCCCCAAACCCCAGAAAACAAAAGTAAGAAGTGTGGCTCTGGAGAACACTGAAATAGTAATGAGGAGGAGATGGCGAATCTAGTGAAAACTGAGTCATCCAGGACACACAATAAATTATAATGATTGACAGAATTGAATTGTTTTCATGTGCCAAGTATTAAGAAGAGTAACCAACTTGTCTGCAGTTCAGCCAGGATATTTATAACTGAAATATCTAATATCTTAATGACAAATGGACTATTCCACTAAAATAATTTTTACAAGGAAGGTCTCTGAAAATATAGCTTTTAATAATGCTGCGGATTTAGTGCAGGTGTACATGTTTCTTTGATTTGTCCTGGGGTATCAAGATAACTAAGGGACTTTCCTCTTTTGCAAAAAGATATTTTTGATAGTAAAAATTCAAGGGGGCCTAGAAATACTCTGTGATGCTGAAGACCAGGGTTGGAACTACAGTCCTGTTTGTCCACATCTGAAGTTATGTTGTGAAGCCTTATATAGGCATGAATAGAAAGAGGAGTCAAGAATTGGGCACAATAATGCAATCTTCTATAATAACCTAAGATGCATCAGACACTATTCTAAGAATTGAGAATATATGAATATATAGCACAAAGACCCTTCGCTCACGCAGCCTGCATCCTTTTGGAAGATACAGACAATACACACATACATACATAATGTGAAAGGTATCAATAAGAACACTGAAAATTTTTAAAAAGCAGGTTAAGCATATAAACGTAATAAAAATGAGAGCGTTGCCTGTGGGCCAAATCTGGCCTTCTCTCTCTTTTTGTAAATGAAGTTTTATTGGGATACAGCCAGCCTGAATGTTTAAATTAGTGCAGATAATGATTGGCTAGTTGCCAGCATGACTCTGAGTTCGGCTCCTGGACCAAGAATGCCACCAGTACCAGAAACAGAATTAGATATTTTTACTAAAACATTCACTGTCATTGCTCTTGGGAACACCAAAGTTTGAGGTCCTTTGTCAGCACAAACACAACTTTGCTGCCTTATTTTAGGTGCTAGATTTCATTTTAGAATGACCAATAGAAGAATTATATTTCTTCTGTTATTTGTCAAAAGAAGAAAAAAGCAAAAAGGAGCTTGATCTTACTGTGAATTTGATTGATTTTCTTACTTGATCTTAACCTGTATGACAAGTTGACAATTGCCTTTTACTGACAGCTGAGAAATGGTTAAACTTATAATATTTGACCTAGAAGCCTTTTACCCCAATGTTAGCATTTGGACACATTTCCAAGCAAGGTGTTAGATCAGTATATTGACCCTTCAAAACAACACATAAGCTCTACCTTTTTGTTACCTTCTCTAGCTAAACAGCACCCCTCTTCCCTTCTTAGGTTTGTCATGTAAAAAAATCATTTTTTACATAAGAAATCAAAATGTTTGAAATTTCCTTCACTGTATTTACTTCAGTTTTTTTTAAACGAGGCATGTGTATTTATGCCTCTCAATTGTTTATTAGAAAAGAGTTCTTCTATCACCATATATTTGACCCCCTTTTCCCTCTTATACCATCCCCTACTCCCTTACCCTTTAGTAACCACTAAATTGTTGCCTGCGTCTATGACTTTTTGTTTCTTTCTTTGTTCGTCTTGTTCCTTTGTTGCTTTCAGTTTTATATCCCACATATGAGTGAAACTATACGGTTCTCGACTTTTTCTGCCTGACTTATTTTGCTTGGCATGATAATCTCAAGACACATCCATGTTGTCACAAATGGTAGTATTTCATTGTTTCTTATGGCTGAGTAGCATTCCATGGTGTATATGTACCACATACTCTCTATCCAATCATCTGTCAAAGGATACTGGTATTTCCATGTCTTGACCCAAGGTGAATTATGCTGCATTGAACATAGGGGTACATATATATATTTATGGATAAGTATTTTTCAGATTTTGGGGTAGATAGAAGATGGATCGCTGGGTCATATGGTACTTATGAGTCTTAATTTTAATTTTTATTTTTTTTAAATTAAAGTTTATTGGGGTGACAATTGTTAGTAAAGTTACATAGATTTCAGGTATACAATTCTGTATAACATCATCTATAAATCCCATTGTATGTTCACCACCCAGAATCAGTTCTCCTTCCATCACCATATATTTGATCCCCTTTACCCTCATCTACCACTCCTCTCCCCGCTTAAACTCTGGTAACAACTAAACTATTATCTATGAGTTTTTGATTCTCATTTGTTTGTATTGTTCTTTGGTTGTTTTTGGTTTATACTCAACATAACTGTAAAATCATATGGTTCTCTAATTTTTCTGTCTGACTTATTTCGCTTAGCATTATATTATCAAGATCCATCCATGTCGTCACAAATAGTACTATTTCATATTTTCTTACTGCCGAATAGTATTCCATTGTGTATATATACCACAACTTCTTTATCCATTCACCTATTGAAGGACATTTTGGTTGTTTCCATGTCTTGGCCACCATAAATAAAGCTACAATGATCATTGGAGCACAGTTTTCTTTATGGATAAATCTTTTCAGATTTTTTGGGTAAACACGAGAGGGATTGCTGGGTCATATGGTGATTATATTCGTAATTTTTTGAGGAACCTCCACACTGCCTTCCATAGCGGCTGCACCATTCCCATCGACAGTGTCTGAGGGTTCCTTTTTCTCCACAGCTTCTCCAACACTTATTACTATTTGTCTTGTTGATGATAGCCATTCTAATCGGGGTGAGGAAATATCTCATTGTAGTTTTTATTTTCATTTCTCTGATGATTAGTGATGTTGAGCATTTTTTCATATGTCTATTTGGCATTTGTATGTCCTCTTTGGAGAAATGTCTCTTCAGGTTCTTTGCCCATTTTTCAATTGGGTTGTTTGAGTTTTTGTTGTTGAGTTGTATGAATTCTTTGTATATTTTGAATATTAGCCCTTTATCAGAGGAACTGTTTTCAAAAATATTTTCCCATTCAGTTGGTTGCCTCTTTATTTTGTTGATGGTTTCTTTTGCTGTGCAGAAGCTTTTAAGTTTGATATAGTCCCATTCATTTATTTTAACTTTTACTTCCCTTGCCTTTGGAGTCAAATTCATAAAATGCTCTGTGAACCCAAGGTCTATAAGTTTAGTACCTATGTTTTCTTCTATGCAGTTTCTTGTTTCACGTTTTATGCTTAAGTCTTTGATCCATTTTGAATTAATTTTGGTACATGGTGACAGATAGCAGTCCAGTTTCTTTCTTTTGCATATGGCTTTCCAATTCTGCCAGCACCATTTATTGAAGGGGCTGTCTTGTCTCCATTCCATGTTTTTTGCTTCTTTGTCAAAAATTATGTGTCCATATTGATGTAGTTTTATTTCTGGGTTCTCAATTCTATTCCATTGGTCTATGTGTCTGTTTCTTTTTCTTTTTTTCTTTTTTAGCCAGTACCATGCTGTTTTGATTATTGTTGCCCTGTAGAACAAGCGGAAGTCAGGGAGTGTGATACCTCCAGCATTGTTGTCAAACAATATCTTGTCAAACACTTTTTCTGAATCAATTGATATAGTCATATGATTTTTGTCCTTTATGTGATGTATGACATTGATGGATTTGTGTATGTTGAACTATCCTCGTGCCCCTGGGATGAACCCCAATTGATCATGATGAATAATCTTTTTAATGCATTGTTGCATTCGATTTGCTAGAATCTTGTTTAGGATTTTTGCATCTGTATTCATCAGAGATATTGGTCTGTAGCTTTCTTTTTTTGTGTTATCCTTACCAGGTTTTGGTATCACGGTAATGTTGGCCTCATAAAATGAGTTAGGGAGTATTGTCTCTTCTTCAATTTTTTTGGAAGAGTTTGAGTAGCACAGTAGACCCTCTTTGAAGGTTTGGTAGAATTCACTAATGAAGCCATCTTGTCCCAGAGTTTTGCTTTTGTGAATGTTTAGGATGATTGATTCAATTTCCTTACTGGTGGTTAGCTATTTAGATTTTCCAGGTCTTCATGGTTGAGCCTAGGAAGGCTATATGTTTCTAAGAACTTGTCTATTTCTTCTACGTTATTGAATTTGGTGGCATAAAATCCTTCATAGTATTATTGGATGATCCTTTGTATTTCTGTGGCATCCGTGATAACTTCCCCTGTTTCATTTCTGATTTTATTTATTAGTGTCTTTTCTCTTTTGATTTTAGTTAGTCTAGCAAGGGTTTGTCAATCTTGTTGATCTTTTCAAAGAACCAGTTCTTTGTCACATTAATCTTTTCTATTGTCTTTTTGTTCTCTATTTTATTTTGTTCTGCTCTGATTTTTATTATTTCCTTTCTTCTGCTGACTTTGGGTTTCATTTGTTCTTCTTTTTCTAGTTCTTTAAGGTGTAATGTGAGGTTATTTACTTGGTATTTTTCTTGTTTCTTGAGATAGGCCTGTGATGATAGGCCTGTTACATAGCATGTCTATGACCTTTGGAAAACTATTTAAACAATATGATCTGCAGGTCTTCTGTAAAATGGGGATCATAATACTACCCACATCATAGAGTTTCTTATGAAAATATCATGTTTGGTAAATTAAAAAAAATCAAGAAATATTAGCTTTTAGAATAACTGGATCTTCATCATAAAAGATCATGTAATAAAATTATCATTTTTGAGTCCATATAAATAAAATTTGTTCCACTAGTATTTTGAGAGAAAACTATTGAAATTTTCTTATAAGTGTATTTCTCATCCATACACTACCATCTGGAGTTGTCTTAGGGGAAAGTTTATAAATTACACAGCTAAATAAAGTGAGTCTGCATTTCTTAAAAGTTTGACATTTTGTGACCTAGAAACTGAAAGTGGTGATCTGCCCTGAACCAGGCAATTTTAACTTTATGTTAAAGAAAAATACTGGATTTTAAGAAACTTATTTTAGGTCAAATATCTATAACAGTGGGAAGGTTACCAAGTTATTAATGAAATCATTAATTTACTGAGGGCTGTCACCTGATTGTATATTTAACAGTTATTCCATTTGAATGATTCATGATGATTATTAAAATGCCGTATGTTCAAAAATCTTTGCCAAAAAATGACAAAGAAAATGGAATGCAGATTAGAATATAAAAATCATATCAACTTATTGTAGGAAGCTATCTTAATAACAGCCCAACACAAGTCTCGTTAATGCATAGAGGCCCCTTGGCTACATTGCTGAGAAGTGAACAAGTCATCTGTTTTTCTGGCTGTGGTAAAATAAATAAATAAATAAATAAAAAGAAATCAATATGTGGGAACTCAGTCATTCTTGTAGAACTGTTAATAATAGTTACGATGTATGAAGGTAGTGTCATCAGTGAAAGGAGATACAGGAAACTGAAAACTTTGTTTCCTCCCCTTCATTTATTACTAGGGAGTTCTTCAAGACGGGGTGACTTTAAATAAACATACAACCTCTTAGGGGCTATCTTTGCTTTATTAACTATGACCCCAGATCTAGATGCCTTCTGTAGAAGCATCTGAAGGAAATATAAAACACATCTTTGTTCACCTAACTGGTATAAAAATCCAAGGTCCAGAATTCTGAAGTATGGCATAAGTTCCAAGATTTCTAGTCAAGTCTAGATTTTTAGGTTATGGTGACTCCATGTTTTTATTTGCTCAAACCATAAATCTTGGAATCATTCTTCATATTCTCATTCTCTCATGCTACAGATACGCATCATTGGCATTCAAAAAAATTTGTGTTATCTAAAGGACATGCATTCCAATGCTACAGTGCATTAAATGTGTAAGACTGCACAGGTTAATTAACTCTGATCTTATGTTCCTCATTGGTACTGCATGTGGTAATAATACCTGCCTCACAGGGTATTGCCAGCATAAATAAGAAAATTATATAAAATTAAAATGTCTGGCACATAGTGATTGTTCAATAAGTATCTGCCCTCCATCTCTGGCCTCTTATTTTAAAATTTTGTTTAAATATTACATTGGGTTTAAAGCTTCTTACTAAGTTCAACAACTGGAAAAATATATTATTTAAAATTCTAGCCTGAAACTCATCATTAAAACACTCATCTAATGTAAGAGCATAAATCAAATCAGGACAATAGTTGCAATTGTTTACCTCCATTTATTCTATTTTTTTTGTTGTTGTTGTTTTGTTTTAAATTACATCCCTTAAATGGAGTCAGAGAAACCACATCTTAATTCATTCTGCTTCTTACTCAAGCCTTCAGATGCTTTTCTGGTTCCCACTGAAAATATTTTTTCTGCTAAGAACAAGCAGAAATTAGGCAAAATCAGCAGATCTAGAAGCCCCAAGGGGCTCACTTTTATCTCCACAATTCTGACCTTGTCAGGTCTACTTGTGCCTGACACTTCAATGAGAAGTGATTAATAAATTGCTTCTCAGACTTTTGACTAAGATCAAGTACAGACATAATTAATAACATTTCTCTTTTTTTATTTTGCAATTTTATATATTAGGAAAAGAACCTTAAAAACATGTAACCTAACCCTCTAATATTTTATATATGAAAGTACTGGAAGCCATAGAGTAAAATAACATTGCCAAGATCTCACAGTTGGTATAATAACCAGGATTGGATGCCTGGTCTCCAAGTTCAGTGATCTCTCTGATAGATGTGATGCCAGATGACCTGGCATCTAAATTTAAAATATCCTTTCCCCTAGTATCCTAGTAAGCGGTGAAAAATTCAAGAATTTCTAATATTTGCATACCCAAACTACCTCACACCTTTACCATTTTGATGTTTGTCAAATTTTTTTCAACTTTTCACTAGATAGGGTAACTTGCTTGTATTTACCACTCACACAGATGGAGGTTACTCCCGGGAGGAATAGAGGTGGAGGACAATCGTAATTAATAGCAGCATCTTTCAATATTCCTTACTAAGAATGTAACAACTTTCTCATAGTGGACCACAGATCTGCAGTGTCTCTCTGATTCTCATTCCAGGAAATGTGAAGTAATTTGCTGATTTCCTGTGTCCTGATATTCCACTTCTTTCTCATAGGGTATTGATATTGTACTGCTATTGTTTAGGTATGCCCAATAACTAACTGAAACAAATTTAGCAATTATCTACCTACTCAGATGTCAAACACTGAGCCCAAACATAAGAGGAAATGAACTATTGCAAAGACACCATTAAGATCATTTAGAAACCAAATAACCAGTTCTACTCCTTTCTCTTCCTGTTTCAGGAGGCAAAAGGAGTGAATCAGTAATATCACTAATGCCATCTCCAAACACTGTAATTGCTGATGTTAAATTTTGTGTAACAAGGTAACTGAGAAAATTAACTGTGTCTGTTTATGAAGGGCTAAAATAATTCAGAAAATTCAGAGAAACCAGTTATAATAATCCAAATGACCTATCTTATACTATACTAATATTCAACCTCCAAATCTTAGTGTCTTAAAAAAAATAAAAGCTAATATCTCACTCAAGCTACATATCATCACAGGTCTGTTAAGGTTCTGATCCAACCCCTTCTCATTTAGGGACCGAGGCTTGTGGAGCCTCCAGCTCTGGAATATCACCAGTCATCATGGAAGAGTGAAGGTAACATGGCATACTGCATTCCTGCTCCTAAAGACGGTTGCCCTGCTGAAGTGACACTTATCACTTGCATTCACATTGCATGGCTCATAGCAAGTCACATGGTCACGTCTAACTTTAAACAGGCAGATATTGCAATTTTACTATAGGTCTGGAAGGGTAAGGCCAGGCGTATTGGTGAACGGTACTACCGTGTTTCCCCGAAAACAAGACCTAACCAGACCATCAGCTCTAATACGTCTTTTGGAGCAAAAATTAATATAAGACCCAGTCTTATTTTAATATAAGACTGAGTTATAATATAATATAATACTGGGTCTTATATTAATTTTTGCTCCAAAAGATGCATTAGAGCTGATGGTCTGGCTAGGTCTTTTTTGGGGGGAAACACGGTAGTGACTATCATACCACAAAATATATCAGAGCACTGAAATATTTCCCAACTATTTTATCATATTGTTAGACATTCTTTATATCCTCTCATTCTTAAAGATAAGCCATGTATTGAGATAAGAATTTCAACCCAGAAGTAACTTTTGCTCATGCATATTTATGAAAAATGATGTTTAGACTTTACCCAGCACTTTCCTTTTGCACATGTAATCAAAGTAAGTTTATCTTCCAGAGTTTCCAGTTCCCTTGGTAGGATCCCCCTTCTCCCATAGAGGCACTTTTGTTTGTGGATAGATGCTGAATTTTTATTGTTAAAAAGGAGGGACAAAAAGGAGGGAAGTATGCTGCCAAGATGTTGACATCACTTTGACATCAAGCTGAAGTGACATTGTATAAGATAGGGCATAAGCAGGAGGTTGGGCTAACCAAATACTACAAAATAATTTCTAAGATTTCCTTGCTGTAATTTATTTTTTAAATAAAGGTGTTACATATGCATTGTTTTATAATTTCCATATTTTTTTGATGGAAGAAAGCAATCATTCACCTTGGGCCTCAGATTTTTGTTTTGTATACCAGAAAATTCTTTCATCTATTTCAAATTATTACTTTGTTATTTATTTCCACGTCTCTAAATTACACATTGGTATAGACAATTTTAACATTTTCCGTTTAAGGCATTTTTGTTTCATAATATTTCCTATGATGGAATGATGGAAATTAATCTGTTTATCCACCTCCGGCCAGCAAAAACACATATACACACTCATGCACAGAAAACAGAAGTACACACATATATACAATTCCCATCATCCTGTTTATCCAATAAAGTTATATCATGATTTTGGTTAGTCTGAAATTCAATGTCTATGTTAACGACATAAAGACTTTTGATGGCTAAATTATGTAGTCAACTGCTTTTATCTTTTCAAAACATTTTTGTTACTTCTGAACTTAAATATTGACTTTAATTTTTTCTTAGATTCTATGCAATTGACAGTAATTAAACTCTGAACTCTAAATTCTTAATTTGTATAAATATTCCCTCTGTATATTAAAACACATCCCACGCACTAACAATTTTACCTTCCTGGAGACATCTCCTCTACAGCTTTCTGACGTGTTCTAATGCAAACTGGTTGTCATCGCATCTGGTTCAGATCTGTTATCCTTATAATTCTGTTAACATCACTTTATAATTCTGTTAACATTCCTTCTCATTATTTCCTGAACTGCACACCAATTCCTGTATACAGTGGCTTCCTTATTCACGGTTTCAGTAAACAGCATTCTTCAGTATTTTCCTAAGAAAAGTGCATGAATGGCAAATTTTTGAGAGCATTAAACATAAAGATGCCATTACTGTACATTTGCATGATGATTTGGCTGGATATTAAATTCAAAGTTTGAAACAGTTTTCTCTCAGAATATTGAAAATACTGTTCAAATATCTTTTTGCTTGCAATGTTGCTGTTGAGAAGTATGAAATCATTCTGACGTTTTTGTTTTTGTTGTTGTTTCTAATACATATTTTGATTTCATTACTGGTTCTTTTTTTTTTTTTCTGGACATGTTGTGGGCTATTTCAAAGTAGAAATTCAAGTCCTTCCATTAGAAATATTCTTTTAAATTATTTCACTAATAATTTCCACGTTTTTTTCCCTAGAACACCTATTATTTGAATATTATTCCTCCTGAAAAGGATATCTAATTATTGTAATTGTTCTCTACAATTTTCTATTTCTTTGTCTTCCAATATTTTGTTTCTATTGTCTATGTATTTTCATACTGTCTTTTTGGTTTATGTCATTTCAAAAAAAATTGCTTTACTGTATAGTGGGAATTCCATTATGAGTTTCATACTATATAATTTTTACAGTTTTGTCAAAGCTAATCATTCTTTCATTTAGTCACGAATCAAATTATTTTTAGTCCTATACAATCAGATGGGTACAATAATCTGAAAATTTGATAAGTGTGCTTTCAAAATCCAACATAAAAATGAATAAAGCAGAGGACTAATAATAGAGTTAGCTTTCAAAATGGGTGCCTATTTACCTGCTTTGAAAAACCTGCCTGTTGAGGCTTCCATTCTTTCATTCAGTTGAAAAACTGTAAGGACAGCTTTGTGCAAAGCAAGTCAGCCTATGTGGTCCCCACCTGAAATAGATGATCCTGAAGTGTTGCTATGCCAAACAGAACCACTCTCAGAGGCTCAAGGTCCATTTAAGCCAAGGCTTGAGGCTCATCTTTACTTTAAGATGCAATATCACAAGTTGTGACAAGTACTTTATGTCAAGAAATGTCACCAAGCGATAATGTGCTATGTGAATGAAATGGACACTTAGCCCTATAGAGGTCAAAATAGCTCACACATATCCTGTCATATTTTATCAGAATTGTATGGTGGTAGAGAATTCTCTTAGCACTGAAAAAGGAAAGTAGAACAGAAATCACAGATGGCATGCCATTCAAAATTGTAGAAAGATATATACCAACATTTGGTTCAAGCAGTCAGAGTAGATTTGTTCATATGGTCATTATCAAGTAAACAGAAGGATACATCATGGGGAATATAAAATGAGAGGGAATGCTTCTATATGGGGAGAAAACAAAAATAAATAAACAACGAGCTAGCAGGTAGAGGATAATGGACTACATCAGTTGGAACCATTTTGTTTCTTAGAAACAGCTTTGCGTACCTTGATACTCTTTTATAATGATCCTACTTCACTCTACACATGTACTACAGACTATTTGTAACATGCAGCTCTCAGAGTCCAGTATTTACCAATAATCATTATCAACTCATAACAATTGTACAATCATAACAAATCATAACAAGCCCATAGATCCAGTATTAAGAAACTATATAATCTTGCTATTAATAAATGTTCTAAATTTAATTGACAAAGTCAATAATGTCATACCTAAAACCAATTCCTGAAAAAAAAAGTTTGAAATGTTTACAACAGTGGGTCATGTTTCTGTTATTCTTATTTTTTGCTTTATAAAGAGATATAGAACACACTGCAGTTATATATATATGTGTGCATATTTATATACACATATATATACATACACACATATATATACATATATACACATTTTATATATATACATATATATACATATATGTATATATATGTACATATATGTATATATAGTATGCATATATATATATACACATACATGTGTATATATATATATAAAGGTTTTCCAACAAAAACACTCATTTATTTACAAAATATAAAAACTAAAGGTTTTTTGGTTTCTTTTAGTTTTGTTGTTGTTTATGTTTAAAAAATAAGTATAGTCATATACTTAGAGCACATAGAGCACTATGCTATAGACTGAAGAAACAATATCTGAATATAGGAATATGGGATGAGATAAAAGAAAATCCGTATTACACGGATGGTTGAGTTGTCTATTATTACAAATAAGCCATCCTCTTGTAAAAAAAAAAAAAAAATTCTAATTTCCTGGGCAAGTTTCTTTAATAAATATTGTCAGAAAAGTGCTAAAATGTATCATAAGCAATTCAAAATATTCTATATATCATTGAATTATATTTTTATTAAAATATTTTAAAATGGAATAAGAAATATTTCATCAGAAGTACACAAAGGAGAGTTAAGGCTTATGTCAGTCCCCAAATTCTTTGAATTATAGCTTCTTTTTAAAACTCTAAGATATGAGACATTGTGTGGATTGTAGATCTAAATGTGAAAGGTAAAACAAGGAAGTACTTACCAACTTGAAATGATAACGAAGTTGATTTTCATGACCTTACTGTTGGCAAATAATTCTTAATCACGAGATCAAATGTAATAATGATATATGAAAGGATTGACAAATTATACTAAATTAAAATGAAGTTCTTCTATTCACTAAAAGACATTATTTAAAAGAGAAAAGGCAAGCCACATGTTGGCAGATTTTGCAACCCATTTAAATGACAAAGGCTCTGTATCCACAAGATATAAAGAAAACTTATAAATCAGTAAGAAATAGTTAATATCATTAGAAAAAAAGTGATCAAAAGTCATGAACAGGTATTTGCAAAGAGAATATTTAAAAGGTAAATAAAAATATATAAAAGATGAGTAACCACAAAGAACTATAATAAAAACAAAAAGATATATCTTTAAACACCAATCAGAATAACTAAAATTAAAAGGTTAATAAGTACCAGTTTTGGTGACATTTTGGTGAGTTTTGGTGGAGTAAGTAGAATTCTTATACCCTTCTAATGGGATTGTAAATTGTCCAAGCATCATCTACCAGACAGGAACACGTTCATACTTTATGTCACTCATCTCTGTCCCCTTAACTGGGTCACTGATGGAAATAGTACAGACAGAAATTATCCAGATCATAACAATTAAGTTACATGAACAGGCGGTACACACCTCCAATTTGCCTACCCCTGTTGCACCAATGTCTACCTCTCAGTTAATATTTGAGCATTAATGGGAAGTTTTCTTATGACCAGTTGAGAAGAGGTGGTGGAAGGGCTGAGTTCACTTTACAAATGGATCAACTCAGGATATGAGAAAGTAAAAATGGACTGCTGCTGCATTGCGGACACTTAGGGTATCCCTGCAAAGCAATGGTGTAGGGGCGTTCTTCCAAATGTCAGAACTTCAGGTGATATAAGAGAAGTGTTCCAAGGTGAACATGTGCAGAGACTTATGGGCAGTGGAAATTAGTTCAGCAGGTTAGTCAGATCATTCAGCCTCCCTGCCCCCTGACCGTGTTAGAGCTTGGCAGACTGAGCTGATGAATGGAGTACTCAACATGTCAGAGATGAAGGCTATACATGAGTGTAACCACATGGAATCCCTCTCACCAAAGATCATTTAGGTACCGACTCTGCTAAATACCTGAAAAGTCAACAATGGAGAGGAATGCTGAGCCTCCAATCGGGAAGCATTCCTTAGGAGATTACCAAAATTTGATTTCATCAGGTCCCTTCCTGCCTACAAAGTTTAGTCATTAATCCTGACCAGAATTGACACCTATTGCAGGAATTGATTTGCCTTTCTTGTTTCTACGGTCTTATACAAAACCATCTCTGAGCTCTCAGTATCCAATTCGCCTATATGGAAACCTGCATAACATCACTTCAGAACAAGGGATGCCTATGGCAAAGAAGGTGTCATGGGGTTCCCTGATGCTGCCACATCCCACACTACCTAGTAGGTGCTGGTCTGTTAGACTAGTGGGATAGATAGTCTCATGAAGATGCAGGTGAGTCATCAGCTTGACAATGGCACCATCTAGAATAAGGCAGTGTTCTTCCTGGATGTGCTTAGATTCTTGAAACCAATAGCTATTAGATGATACTTTGGACTAAATATGTAGAATTTATAGGTGAAGGAACCAAGAAGTGAAAATGGTAGTGGCATCATGGTTTATTAGCACTTCCAGTGACTCAGGAAATTTTACTTTTTAAAAAAAATTTTACTTGGTCAGAAAATTATATTTGTCATGAAGGAATAGTTCGACCAAGGGAAACAGTAAGATTTCCATTAAATTTAAAGTTATGGACATTGCCTGGTCACTAACCTTGAGTTAGTAGACCAGGAAGTAAAAAAAAAAAAGGCAATGACCATTATTAAAAAAATGTATAAATAAAAAGCAATTACCACTGATAATTGTGATTAGCCTTGATAATCACAAGGAAATAGGACTGTGCTACATCATGGGCGCAGGAGGAGGAATACTTCTCACTGTGATGATACACCAAGGCACATCTTTTACTGCCACGACCAGTTTTAACTGTAAATTGGCAAGTGTATCCAAATGATATAATAAATGTATGGTAACCAAGTTCTCTCACACTTCAGAGATGAGGGGCTGGTCACTCCAACCAGCATGCCCCCTAGACACCGAGACATGCTAGCCCAGGGAGTGGCAGAGAAAAGCTGAGAATTGTTAAGGGAGGAAGGAGAAGCTAAGCAATAGGCAGAGCCTTGGAAGCAACTAACAGCTGGAGCTAGTTCATAACACTGACCGTCCTCTTGTAAAATTTTCAAGGAATTGGGATAAAACAGAATCCAGACACTGTGATGGATGAAATGAACTTGAATGTGAGCTTCAGCTGCAGAGGGTGAACTGTAGTTAACGCAGTTAGTGCCGTGTTTTCCCCAAAATAAGACCCGGTCTTATACTGTATTTCCCCAAAATAAGACCCGGTCTTATATTAATTTTTGCTCCATTCGTGCATATTTTCAGGAGATGTCTTATTTTTTCATGTACAACAATCTGTATTTATTCAAATACAGTCATGTCATGTTCTTCTGGAATATCATAATGTACAAAATGCATCTGTCCGGCTGATGATCTTAACCGGGGCTTATTTTCGGGCTAGTCCTTATTTTCAGGGAAACACGGTGCTTCCCCCTAGGTCTCCGTTTGTACCACCCCCAGTTAGTGTGAGTGTTGGTTCCCATCAGTTCCCAACCACCCCTTGTTTTGGAGAATTGCTCTCAGCTGACAGCAGAGACTTTTGCAGTGAGACGGCACCTGCTGCCCAGTCTCCCTCACCATACTCAGTGCAGCAGACAGCTCACAAATGATGATCAACTGAGACATGACACAATGCCAGCTCCCTGGCCTTGAGGGAAGTCTACTCTGTAATGTGATTTACGCTTCAGACCCTTGTGTGGATGAGGCCAACAAGGTCTGGCTTTACAGATGACATTCTAGATTGGTCATGTCCCCGTTCTTATTCTGCCTCTTTCATTTTCCTATAGGTTCTCCAGAAAAGCCTGCCTTAAGTAAATCTAATATATCTGAATATTTGTTCCAGTCACTGAATCTTGAAAACACACTCTGAAATACTCTATTACCCAGCAAAACCATTTCTAGGATACATCCATGAGAAAATGTATATGTTTTATATCATATAACATGTACAGAAATGTTCATAACATTTTTGTTCATAATAACCCCAAACTACTAGGAATAAATCAAGTCTATTAACAGTTGAATGAATATGTAAACTCTTCCATTTGTATTTTTTCTGCTTTGTATTTTAATATGATGGGCGGCAGATTGTATTTTTCAAAGACAGCTGCAAAAAATAAAAATAAAAAAATTCTCCCATTCCATATGCCCTTCAGGACATGGAGCCTTTACACTCCTCTCGTCTAGTGGTGCTTTCTATACTCCTTCCCTTCAGTCTACGTTTTCCTTTTGCACTGCTTTTAACAATAGAATATAGAAAAAGCAATGCTGTGTGATTTCTGAGAATAGATCATGAAGAAGCCACAATTTCATCTTGGTTTCTCAGAATACTCTTGAAACTCAGCCATCCTGCCATGTGGAAACCCAAATAGCTAGACTACACTGAGAGATGACATGCAATGATCCAGCCAACTTCCCAGCAGGAGTCCCAGCTGACAACCAGCATCAACTGTTAGACACGTGTAGAAGCCTCTCGATGGCTTCAGCCCCAGCCACTGAATCATCCCTGGCCTTCAAGTATTCCCTGCTGAGGCTCCAGACATCCATGGAGCAGAAACAAACAGTCCTCACTGAGACCAGTCCACATTCTTGTCCCACACAGAATCAGTGAGAAAAGTAACATTTTTCCTTTATTCAACTTGCGTTTTTTGTTTTTACATAGCACTAATAAATAAATTACAGTACATTTATATAACAGTGAGAATTAGCAGCATATGGATGGATCTCCCTTCTATAATGTTGAGTGAAAATATGTATATGATGTTGAAGTGAAAAAGATACAGAATATATACACTGTGAGATTCCATTATGTATATTAAGAACAGGAAAAACTAGTCTATGTTATTAGAAATCAGAATCGTAGGTAACCTTTGGGGAGAAGAGAAAGAGTAGTGATCGGAGCAGGCATGAGTGGAACTTCTGGGATACTGGTAACATTCTACTTCCTGATTGGATCTGTGGTTACACAGGTGGGTTCACTTTGAGATAATGCATCAAGCTGCGCAATTACTATTTTTTAAATATTCTGTATGAATTATACAGGTTCAAATTGTGGCCACGCAGCAGCCTACCCATCTGTCTCCATGTACCTGCCCCTAAAGAAAGGAGAGTCTGTAAGATGGATCCTTTCAGGGACTTTGATACATTTTTGTGTTTGCACCTGTTTGGCCCCAGAAAGATGGGAGGACAGTCAATGATGAGTAAGATTCCCCATGGGGGGGACAACTCAAGCCAGGCACAGTCGAGTGGGGACCCACAGGAGAACCCATGGGGTTCATAGAGGTAGGCACAGCCCCCCACCTTTCCCAGGCTAAGGAAAGCCTCTGCCTCTGTGGCTGCATTCTTTCCCAAAACCTGCAAGGGAAGTGATTCAATGATGTGCTCTCCATCTATTCATATGCATATAGGTTTTGTGGGGAAGTACAAACATCCTGAGACTTACAGTTCTGCTGCCTGCAGGCAAGGGTGATTGGCTTGAATCAGTTTCCTATTATGATGTGTGGGATTCACAGAACTTGAGATTGACAAGCTTTGTCTCCTTTACTTCCTCACCTAACTAATAAAAGCTAATGCGTTGGCCCGATTAGATTAGGCTCATCCAGTCCTTGAGACTGGGGGTCCCTTGGCCCTGTTTATAATCTATTACTGTCTTTTCTTAACCCTGCGCCCCTCTCCTCGCTCCCCACAACTCTCCTCGCGTGGGACATGACATCAAATAAATGTTATCTTAATAAATTGCAGAAATTGAACTTTAATTTTTTTGGTATTTTAGATTATTTACCTATGCTATTCCATCCTTTTATTTTGTATACAGATCCTTGAACAACATGGGTTTTAACTGTATGGGTCCACTTATACATGGATTTTTTCAATAAATACAGTACTGTAAATGTATTTTCTCTTTCTTATGACTTTCTTAATAACATTTTCTTTTGCTTACTATACTGTAATATATAACATACAGTATATGATACATATAACATACAAAATAGGTGTTAATTGACTGTTCATGTTATCAGGAAGGCTTCCAGTCAATAATAGCCCCGGACTAGTTAAGTTTTTGGGGAGTCAAAAGTTATGTAGATTTTCAGTGGTGCTGAAGGGTTGGCACTTCTAACTCCTGCATTGTTCAAGGGTTAACCTTGAACAGGAAATATCATTTCCTTAGTATTTCAAGTTTCCCACATTTTCTTCCAAAATAATTAACTGACCAGCACACTTTTAACTACAATTTAGCAATTTACACATTTCTTTAATAAGTATGAAGTGATATAAATTACTTATTAACATTATATTTAATATTTATAATGCAATAGTTTTCATTTTTAAATGTTTCAGCAGTCTAGATCTAGAATTCTAATATAGGAGTCTAAAGTTTTCTATTATTTAAAATCAATACATCATTTGTTATGCATTTCCTAAGTCCTGAATTAAAATTAGGCATTAACTATTTATAGGTGGTTAAATATTCTTAACTATTAAGAAAATAAGTGGTGTTTTAGGAGCTCTGTGGGATGTAAAAGAATAAAACTGTAGTATATATCAAGCTTAAACAAAAGAAAAGAGCTATCTGTATGAATAATTTCTTGTATCTGTAAAATTCATGAAAGTTTTCTGTTGAATGACTAGTGAACGCTTTCTAAGAAGGAATAATTCCACATAGTGTTTTGTGTCCTAGAGATAATTATCTCTAAGATTATGTGTTCTTGTTATTTGACAATAACCTCAGACCAATATCTATGCTACTATTTGAAAGAAGCAGTTCTTCTAAATAGTTATTTCAGTTCTACCCCTTTTCAGGAATATCTCCCAATTTTAATTAAAACAATTCCTTTTTGATCAGATCAACTGAGTGTGAATTCCAGTAGCAAGGCCTGACCAGGTTAGGGTCATTACACACCAAAATAAACAGAATAATGGAATTAGAAATTGTTGAACTGAGATTCTCAAACCTTTTACCAAACTAAGACCACTAAAGGTGTTGCAGAATCCAAGACCGGAAAGAACCCAAAGGGCACTCAAAGAGTTAGGAGAGTCAGCTTTGTTACAGCAGCGGGCTCAGCGGGATCCTTCCCAAAAGACTGAGCCCCTAGCAAGGCTTTGAACAGTTTTTTATGGGTTGAGGACTTCCTTCAGTCGGGGAAGGGGTGGGTGTTGTCTGGTGATTGGCTCAAAGTGTGGCTCGGAGGGGGTTATGCGGGAGTGGGCTGGGGCTTAGGCTGGGGGACTTCTGTCTCTGCTCTGGCCATCATTTCAGCTCAGTTCCACGTGGCAGGGAAGCATTTTAAGGTCAGTTTCCCCGTCAAAGGCAGGAGTTATGCCCATCTTAACAATAGATGAATTTCAAGATAAATACTTCCCACATGCAACACAGTTGATTAAATAGGAAACATGATCTTTCTCAAATAAGCAGAGCTCATTTGTTACACAATCCAATATCTGATCTGATTTTTATAAAATATGCTTAGATAAAAATGTAAAAAAAAAAAAATATTCACGAAGCAGACCAAAGAATTCATTAATTAAAATTAAACAAGCTGATTGTAAGTACAGATTAGTGAAAATTAAAATTTATCACTCATTGTAAAATGAGTTTCTGGGCCTTGAAATACACCAATGAATGACACAGAGTGAAGATTAAATCTCTTAATGTGGTGCTCCTTGGTGATGTATTTCTTTAGAAATAATCTGTTCTTTGCAATAACAATTGTTATTGGCATAATATTAATAGCAGTCTCTTACTGAGTACTTTTATATAGTTTTGAATAAGTTGATAATCTACATTTTTAAGGATTTTGGGACACACACCAAAATGTTTTCTTTTCTTTTTTCTTTTTGTGTATTTCATGTTTAAGAAATTTTTAAAAATCAGGCTTTAGTAGCCAGTTTGATGAGATGGGAAGACTGTGTAAGATTTAGAATCAATCATCCTAGGTTTGAGTATTAACTACAATTTACCATCCGAGCATACTTATGGAATTCATTTAACCTTTCTGAACTGTAATTCCTTCCTCTGGAAAATGTAATGTATGCTATCTGTACCAAAAATTTGTTCTCATTATAAAATAACACATTGAATTTAAATTAAGTGGTTATGCATTAGCTGAGAAATATTTTTTTAAAAGTCATTTACTTAGTGCACTAAATTTTCAAATGTGAAGGAGATTGTTGAATGTCAAAGTACAATTTGGATCCTGCAGAATGGCATTTTGATATTGGGAAATAAAAGTTATAGTCTTCAATTTTCAAAATAAAAAAGAATAGTTTTTACATCATCACAAAGATATTAAAATCAATCTCACAGATATATTTCTTCAGTGTCCCAAATCATGGTGTATAGTGTTGAACAACTGAAATATCAACAACTAGGTTGTATTATTATCTCATTTGCAAAACTTCTCTATCCCATTACTCAATCATAAAATCATAGAAACTGAGCTACAAGAAGCTTATCAGGAATCAATTTCAACTATTCTTTTTTCTAAAATGTCTCCAGAAATAAAAATAAAACATATTAATAAGTATTCTTTGGACAATCAAATCCATACTTTTCCTCTTCTTCCTATAGTAAATATAGACCATAGCATTACAATTATGTTTTCTTTCTTTTCAAACTTGCTGATATAGTACACTTTCTTTTTATAGGTTTTTTTTCCAAAAGTGGAAAAACATCAATGATATCATTCTGAATGAAACTCAAGGGAATTTTTTATTTCAAAGACAAAACTTTTACTAATAGAAGACTAAGTCATCAATTACAAGATAGAAACAAATTTTATTTCTATGTTTTTCTACTTTTATTTTCTGGGAATTAATTTGTGCCTTTAGAGTCTGAGAATCATCACTGGGAAAATATTAAGGTTCTACAGAGTAGATAAGAACAAGTCATAGTATATTTTAAACATTTTTCAGTCTATCTGGATTGGCTTTAAGGGGGAGAGAAGACAACTCACAGTCCCGACTTTTAATAAAATGGAGGAGGACAACATGTACATAAGTAGAAAAAAAAATGTCTGAGCCTCAAAATTCCATTTTAGACCATTTGCATAGTGATATGGGAGAGACAACATTTAACTCTAGTTCAAACCTTAAGATTGACAAGAGAAAATCCTTCTACATATGAAAAGAGAAGAAAAAAAGAGGATAAAGAAAATGGAGGAATGTTTTATAAGGATTGGATTTTTGTCTATATTCCAAACCCTGAAATTGGAGATGAGATACCTCCATTGCTGGATTTTTCAATAGAAAAAGAAAGCATATGCTTGTCACCATTAATTATAAGAACACAAGATGTGTTTGAAATAATTTGATACTTGGTGTGTGTGTGTGTGTGTGTGTGTGTGTGTGTGTGTTTAAACACATATCAGTCTAGCCATTGCAGGAATTCAAAGCTTTGTTCTATGTCATTAATTTTTCATAAAGTCGCATTGTTTTATTTTGAATTGCACATGGTTGAACACTGTATTTTTACATGATTAGTGCTTCTAAAAGTCTTGAGTTCTATCTCAGTTATTAATTTCCTGCCTTTCATCTCCAAATCCACTCATTTTTGTCGTGTTTTATGGTACTGTATTTGGACTTTGTAAACATTTCTGGTTTGTCAGTTGCCATAGTATTAGGCTCTTTAAGGGCCACTGCAAGTGGAAAGAATATCTCTACTTGGTCTGGAGCTTTTCTTACTGTTTCCTGGCTAGTGATGTGTGAAAGAACCCATGGTACACAACCCCAAAAAGTTTTGCTTACAGCAAAGCGAGTACTGTATTAGTGAGTTTTATGTACACCCCAGTAGGTGTGTTTGGTTTTTTTTTGTTTGTTTGTTTGTTTGTTTTTAATCAGCTCCCGTCTATGGTATCTCTGATAATTTTTCCACTATCCAGTGAGTCTCAGACACCACCTCTCCAATGAAGTAATTATCTTTAAGGAGGCCCCCTTCTTTTTTTTCCCGTAGATTCTCTATTTACTTCTAAATGTAGTAGTGGCTCACTACTTCTATCACTCCTGTATTCTTTAGAGTTCTCTTTACCCCTCTTACAAATTAATCCCAGATTTATATATATATGTATTTTTTTTATGTGAAAATCTCCCTGCTCTGATCGCTGGCATGATACTTGTCTCCTGACTGGACTCTGATAGATATAGGTAACTGCAATCTTCTGTTTCCTTTATTCAAGGGTTCTTATTTCCATGTTTCACAGAGGTTAAAATCAAAGACATAGGAATCAGATTGCCTGAGTTTGAATTTTGGTTCTTCTGCTTACTTTCTTGGTGATGTTTTAGGAAAGTTACTTTACCTCCCTGAGCCTGATTCCTCATCTGCAAAATGGAGGTGATACAAATAGTACTTGCATCATAGGATTGTGAGGATTAAATAAACTAATTCATGTGAGGCCCCCAGAACAGTGCCAGGCAATAGAAAACTCTTAATGTCAGTTCTTATTATTACTATTTAAATATACTCTTCATGGAGCTATAGTCACAGATAAAACATAATATACACATGTTTTCATAAATTTGGTAGTATAGAAAAACTAAAATGGAAAGCCTAACTTAAATCATAAGTTAGACCGTTTACAGAAGGCCTTTTCTAACAATCTTCTCATCTTCCCACTTCCTTGTTATTACAGGATTTTGCCCTTGCAATTATCACCCTGCACTGTAAATAGTTCTTTAGAAATGCATCTTTTAAACTAAAATGAGAGTCAAATGCTATATCGCACTCATATCTCACAACTAGCAAACACTTAAGAAATGTTTAAGGAAGGAGGGTGAGAGGTATGAATTGTTTTCTCTATCATTTCCCTCAATTTTCAAGACAAAACAAACAAACAATAGACCTCAAAACAAACAAAAAAACCTAACTTCAAATATAATCCTGACCCCGTCATTTCTAATCAGGGAAACTACATTATTTCTTGTGAGACAGAAGGGAGAGAGAGAAGTAGAAATCTTGTAGGGTCAGGTGTCGAAGGAGGTTAGGTAGAGATCTGATTTGTGCTTAAAGATCTATGGGATCTGCTAGTGCACGCTGACTGGAGTAAGCAATAGCCTCAATGACAAATCACCTCTCCTTTTCCTTAATTAGCTTGTTAATGAACTAATGTGTTCAATGGACTGCACAATTAAAACAATGTGTTTTTTACTTTGATTGCCAAACATTTTCACTGGACATACAACTTGCTTCACCCTCAGTGGGATTTTTCTTTTATCTGTTGATAAACAAATCAAAAAGACAGCATCAAAGAGGGGCAGGTGTCTGGTGGGTGAATAAACACTCCCAGCATGTGGAACAATTAAATAAGCTCAAATGAAATGAGATCAGAGGCAGACACAGACACCACAGAAACAACCCTTGACAGGCAAAGGGAAAAACTCCAAATCAATCTTCCACAGAGGAGCTTGGCTCAGAGGGCCTGCCATCTTGTGTCTGTCCCTTTGGCAGTGGAGAGTGGACACTCTGTATGCACTTGGGAGGGAGTTCTTCAGGCAATTCTGAGAGAAGAAAGATGGAGTTTAATGGTGTCATGTAATCAGAAAACATTGAAACGGACTCAAAAACACAGGCTCTCCCAGCAAAACCAGAACACTCAATATTCTTTCAAAAGGCACCATCCTTCCTTGCCAGTGAGTTCTCGTCTCTCTACCTGGAATCTTTTTTTCCCCCTTATACCAGCCACAGATCAAAATATTATTTTGATCTTTAAATAATATTCGTTTAAAAATCTTTAAAGTTTACATCATGAAGCATTATTTAATCACTCTAGCCTTGTGTGCATTAAAATAGCCTCCCTGCTTTTTTTTTTTTTTTTAATCTTTCTAACAAAACCTACTGTACAATTAAACGGACTTTTCTTAGGAACATTTATTACATTTCGATTAAATACAGGGCATCTATAAAATTTAGAGGCAAAATATAATGAGGAAAGGAGACAGAAACGACAGCAGTTTGGAAGGGAAAACATTGATATGTTTTGGTAATGGGACCATTTACATGGAGAAGCTGATTTTGAAGAATGGAAAAAGAAAGTTTCAATAGGCAGAGATGACAGGATGGTCCACATGGGAGTGGATTCAGTAAGAAATGCAGAATTAAGAGAAATCATACTGCATTAGGCGGATTAGAAATTGAGCCATTTTGATTCTTGTGTGGAGTAGGTTTGGATAAGTATAATAAATAAATTGCGGCTAAACGTGGAGATTAAGCCAAGAGAGGAAGAAGAATTAAATATTAAGCATGTGCTTTTGGACTTAGTCTATTAAATATTTTTAAATATTTTAGAATAGGTGAAGGTTTTAAGATTTGATGAGATTAATCTGATTCTGTACTTACCTTTAAAGTTTGAAAAAAAATCAGTTTTACATTTTACTGAAAAAATACAAAGTGGTATTTTAAGACTGAAAGAAGCAATGAAAAGAAAAATTCTTATGTTTGTAGTTGAATAGGCTATTGAAGTGCATTGTCAAACTTTAGAAAAGATGTCTAAAATAGCTAATGAAAAGCAACCATTGTGCATATGGATAAAATGGCATTGCTCAGATTTGCACAAAACACGCTTAAACATAAAGAGATCTACAATGACATTTACACAATGGTGGAAAACTTGCAAACAGCCAACTCATTAAGAAATTAATTGATCTGATGCCGAAAAAGAAGAACGAAGATGGAACTCTACATGATCATTTCTATTAAAACTGTTAAAGTCATATTTTATATTTTTCTTGTCATTGTCTTATGGAACTTTACACTCTATAAGGCAAAACATTAACCAGACCTTAGAAAGGAACAAGTCCCTGCCCTAGGAGGGAAACAGTTCACATCAGTTTAGTAGCATGTATCCAGTGCTTACTGCGAGAACAAAGATAAAAAGGATATCTCCTGATTTACAGTACATTGCAGCTGTAGGCAACACAAATACAGATAAACTTTTTTTGTGGTATGTGATAGTCTACAGTGGGAATTTCATATTTGAGAGACTATCGTCTTGATTCTTGAAATAAATGTGCATAACCTAATTGCTTTATTCTTTGTTTGGAAATGTAATTGTTCTTGGGATAGACCTTTAAATGCCCTTTTATATCCCACTGGGGAGCCCTGTGCATTGGCTTCTCTGACCTGAGACCACGGCACAGGGGAGACAGCAAGCCCTGTTTACTCAGGCATAAGTCAGGGAGCTCAGCAGGTTTCTGTCTTTTGGGGTGAAACTTTAGGAACTGCATTGTTTCTTTGTCACTTGAAAACTAAGGAAATCCCTTTTGCTATTTGTCATAGGAATTGTTCTTTGGCTCATTTTCTCCATGGATTAGTCAATTTCTCCATGGATTAGTTTTCCTATCTTGAATTCACTATAATGTGAGCTCCAGGATCTTTGTGAGGACAAGGATTGATTGATTGATTGATTGATTGATTGATTGATTGATTGATTTATTCTGCTACTATCTCACCAGCATGTAGATCAGTGCCTGCTATACATAGTAGGTGCTCAACAAAAATATGTTCAACGAATTCATATAAAAATAGGTATATGCAGGGCTCTTGAGGTCCCTTAAAAGTGCAATGTTGGGAACTTCTCCTCATTTAATTGGGGAGGCTTTTAATTCAGGGGAGGCTTCCTGGAGGAGAAGGTTGATTTACTGAGTTTCAGAGGACAAATGGGACCTAATGGGGTAGAGGAAAATTTAAAAGGCATCCAGGCTGAGAACAGTATGGACAAATGCACAGAAATGGAAAATAACATGATGTATGGTATCACAACTAATATTCTATTTTACAGCATCACCTGAAGGACAGGGCAGCCTGGATTCACATCTCAGTTCTGCTCTTTATATTTTAAACCCCAAATCACAGAAGTGCTGCTAGGAAGTAACAGTTGAGAGTCCAACATGCGGACTTTGTTTTCTGTTGAGAAATGTTAAAGCAGAGTTGTGTCCCTGGGAGAGAACCAGTTCTTTGCAAACATGGGGGTTGGAGAGGGGCATTCATCTCAGAGGAGGAGGCTTAAAAGGAGGCCTTAACTAGGAAAACTGCTATTATGAAAAAGGTTTGGAGGGACTGCATTTAAGAGAAGTAAAAAGCAAGAGAAAGAAAGTAGCATGCATAAAAGATTTAAAAATGAATATTCACTGATAATTTTGTTAAGAGACAAACATTTCTCTAAATAAGTATTTCTTTTGAGAGTTGTCAGTTTATAATAACAGTATCTGCTTAATTATTTATTAATAAATAATTAGTATAGCTTATATATTATTTTCAAATAATTAATCGATTTGAAATATTCAATCAAGACATATCAAGAGTAGAGGGACAAATGAGGAAAGAAAACAGACCAAAAGAGGAAAATGATCAAATATATACTGAAATAATTATAATGTAAACGAATTCCTAAAAGATAATGTTGCTAATATTTGTGATGATGACACAAGTTAGGATGGGATCTTATTCCCTGTTTGTTAGTTTTCTCCTTTATTTGAACCAGTCAGGTAAGGTAACTCAGCTATTACTATTCTATATGTTATATTATTATTATAATTTCAAAGCCTGCTGACATTTACTTTTCTTCTCCCACAATCACCTAAATAAATTACTCAGGACAGACAATTAGATAGTTTCCTCAGAAGAAGAAACAAACAAACAAACAAAAAGCACTGAATCACAGAGAAAATAAAGGCATTACAAAGGTGACACAGCTTAGTAAAAATTTCAATAGCAACAGAAATTCACCCTTATAACTCCCAAGTCATTCATTTTCCTGACAAAGATGAAGAATTATGCTACCCATTTTTTATCTTCCCTCCCTTCCTTCCTTCTTTCTTTTTCTTTCTTTCTTCACCCCCCACCCCCTTTGTTGTTTAGGGTTTGCAAAAAAAAGAGCATGCCAAGGGTCTCCTGAACTTAATTTTGTTTGTTTTTTTAAATCATCATTCTTCTTAATCCCAGTTAATCATCTTCTTAATAATGTGCTAGATGTATGTATGTATGTATGTATGTATGTATGTATGTAAGTTGTGTCAGGATTTCTTTTTAGCAACATAACCAATTTTCAAGTGTTTTCATTAGTGACATGGACAAAAATGATTTTATTACACTTTAATTAATGGAGAGAGACTGCATATACATTATCTCTGGCTGAGTGTTTAGCTCCTGGACAAGTATTGCATTTATTCAAGGGATATGGTTCAAAATGTGACTCTGAGACTGCAGCTCAGTGGCAGGGTACTCAATCTAACAAAGAGGACCTCTTAGTAATGAGATTATTTTTCATGTAAATAGAGAAGGGCCTTCTCATTCAAAGAGGCATGTGCAGTGGAAGAGAAATGCAGTGGGAACCATCTGCAGAGTAAAATCAAGGTTAGTATGGACCATTGTTGAGGATTATTCAACTCAACTCAGAGACTAGATATTACCTCCTGGCAAGCACATCAAAAAGGTTAAGTAAGCTACATTGTGGTTAAGACATCTATTATGTGATGATAATCATTGTATATTCACAAACCACCCTCTTAAAAAATTATAGTTTGGCCCTGGACATATACCATTTTCTTTAACATTGTTTTCATCTTTTAGCATTCAAAATAGCTGTTCATTAGTTTTCTCTTAGTTTCTTCCCCAGGCTCATATATATAAATATAAATATAAATAAATAAATAAATACATAAATAAATAAATAAATAAATAAATAAATAACACACACACACACACACACACACACACACATACGCATGTATTCTCCATACTTTTACCAAACACTAGCTTATATTGTGTTTTCCTATTATATATGGTGATCAAAGGATTAGATTTGGAAGTTATCATGTACTTCCAAATATTTACTCATCTTTGAAATATGTTTATTATAATACTTAGCAGAAAATGTATTTAAAACATTCGCCATGAGTATAAATAGATAATTGAGCAATAGCACAGATTGTAGTTGTGTTGTGAGCAAGGGAGGTCAAAACTCCCTAGGAACTTAGTTTATATTTAAAGCAGAGTGCAAATTTTACTGTTCTACAAAGGCATTTTCATATTGACTGATTGATCACATCAAAATGTCCTGTCTAATTCCCAGTATAACTTTTTATTTTACTGTCCAGATAGTTTTGGTCCTATTGTCTTTTTTCAATTATCCATTGCTGTATAACATACTAACTCAAACCCTAGTGGCTTAAAACAAGGACAGCGGTTTGTTCCTAAATCAACAAATTGGGCAGGTCTCATTAGTGACAGCTTTTCTCTGTTCAAATAGGCATCAGCTAGAGTAGTTTGAATGTTGGGAATGAAATTATCCGAAGGCTGGGTCAGTTAAATGTCTGGCAGTTGATGCTGGTTGTTGACTGGGTCTTCAGATGAGGCTGTAAAAGAAACCTCTAAAAGTGGCCTTTTGATGTGCCTAGTTGGCTTCATAGCAGCATTGTAGCTGGATTCCTCACGAGACATCTCAAGAGGACCAGGCATAAGTTTTATTACCTTGCTTTGGACTTAACATCAGCATTTATATAGTGTGAATCTCATTAGAGTCACAGGCTTCCCAATATTGAAAGGCAAGGACCATAGACCGCTTCTATCAATGAAGAAACATCAGTTTCACATTTTAGGAAGCATATATAGGATAAAATATATTATCAAGGCCATCACTGGGAAATAAGGTCTACTACAGTCTACTCTATAGCCACAATATTTCATAAATACTTACTGCATATGCAAATGCTCTCATACTTTCTCCCAAATAAATCTGGCAAAATTTCATCTATTATTACATCAAACTAGGCTGGAGGTTCAGGATCTTACCATCAAAAATCAATTTGAGTGCAGTTGACAATCTTTCGGTCTGATTCCTCGACCCGAGTTCAATTTTGTTTCTTAGAGTCAGACCCTCATCTTGATGCTTAAAGAGGATGTAGTAGCTATTGAATTTAATTCTAATATCTGAGAGTCATATTTATGTAAATCTCGTACTCTCCTCTGAAACACCCATTCATTTCAAGGTATTGCTATAGAATTGATTTGTAGTCTGAAAAACTGAACGCCCTAGGCTAATATGTGTAGCCACAAAATAAATTTGCCCAGAACGACCCTCTTGATCCTTTCATAGGATAGACTGTGCTTATTTACTGAGCGTGTTCCATTTGCAGTCAATATTCTGTATTTGCTATAACTACTTGACTTCATTCATATGGGATCCCTTATGTAACTCAATAATGAAGAGAAAGAGATTTAAATGATTTAACACTGTGAAATACGATAGTGTGCCTTCCAAAAAAAATAACACTTCAATATTTGGCCTTTTAAATGCTAATTGTCAACAAATATTAAAACAGGTAAGTTTTTTCCTAATTAACTGCAGTATAATTTTGTAAAGTAATCTATTACAAAAGTGTCTGCTACACAGAGTAATAAAGCGTTAGGAAGATCTATTGCACCTGCAATTTCATTTTCACATTAATCATCTCAAAATATCCTTGCACACGTTGGACTCTTCCTCCCTACATTCTAATCAAAGATCATGAGTCACAAGAAAAATTAGAATAATCAGACATCTTACTATATGTGAATATCATAGTATATAAATACAAGACTCTGAACATTATCTAGCACAATAAAGGTCCTCAGTGAATGGCAATTAGCTCTGATTTTATTGTATTCTGAGTGCCTAGAATAGTGTCTGACACATGACAGATCTGGAATAAATAATTGTTTTGTGAATAAATTAATCAAGGACTTAATATATAAATAAACAGATCAATAAAATGCAGAAATAGCATTAATATTAAATGAAGTCATATAACACCTATAGTGACCCTACTATATATGATAGTAGGACTAGCAGATAGACTAATAAGTCCTTTGACATAGTCAACCTGGATTTAGAGAAACTACAAAATATGAAAAATAAATTGGCTTTTAGTACTATTTACTAGAAAATTAATCTGTATCCAATCAGGTATACATTTCAAACCTCAGAACACTTATAATTATGGTTCCTATTTATCTAATTTAATCATACAAAATCACTTTCTTTTATCAGTTATAAAATCTTTTTCTCAATCTTCTGTTCTATTATTGGAAGCTATATTAGTTAGGATAGGATAGGTTATGTTGCATTACAAATTACAAGATATTAACACAAATGGGTTTACTTTTTATACATTCAAAGACATGGTCAAAGATATATGGTTTAACAATTGATTTTACCCCTTCATTATTGTTTTTAACATTATTTGCATAATTTTGTTTTATGTTCTTCAGAATAGTATCTTTAAGGACTGTATAATATTCTACTACGTTAAGGTACCTAAATTAGTTTCCTGGGGCTGCCATAACAAATTACCACAAACTTTGTTGTTTAAAGCAACAGAAATTTATTTATTTTCTCACATTCCTGGAAGACAGAAGTCTGAAATCAAGCTAGAAAAAGGGAAGCAGAAATCTTTACCGCTATATTCTAAGCTTTGAAAATGTAGGTCCTGTTTCTGGATGTATTTTTTTAGCATGTTTCCATCAGTCAAGTTTGTCAGAAACTAACCATAGGACAAGGACTTGAAAGCAAGTAATTCATTAAGGAAGTGCTATCCTAAGAAACCGTTAAAGGAGTGAAGGAGGCAGGAGCAAGGAGAGGAATTTAAGCAAAAGTGTTATTTCAAGCAAAATCTTCACCTCAGCTTCATCATGCTGGGGACTCCCACGGGTAAATTTTGCCCTAAATTTTGACCTAACTGGGGACACATGACCTAAGTTTTATTATTTCTGCACTGGTCCTTTATTGGCTATGGAAGAGCCTCTCCAGATTAGTGCAAATTCAGGCTCTTCTAGATCTCTGTACATATAGAAATATGTGACTAGAGTAGCAGTCCTCTGACAATAGTCACAAGTGTGGTCTACTATAGTTCACCTTTTACATCTCTCTGATCCACTTTCATCTCACATCAGAGTCACTGTGTCCTGTCAGGACTTCCTCAAGATGATGCTTACTCATAATTCCTGTGGCAAAATTGACAACAGGGAGTTTAGAAAGATGAGATATCCCTGATGACTACAGTTTATCCTAAAATAGCAACTGATATTCATTACACCTTTCCTCTATCAACTGTTCTTGATTCCACTCATCCTAACCTGGTTCTTCTGTTGAAGTTTTCCTGGTGAGAAGAATTTCAACTCTGGAGTGTATTCCCAAATGACAATTGTAAAGAGGAGATATACTGAAGAATGTTCACAATATCACCACCCAATAGAAAAAAGAAAGGAAGAAAATATGGAGAAATAAAAGAAGAAGGGAAAATACAGCAAAAAAAGACCATGAGAATAATGAAAAAAATAATGTGGCTTATTTATGCAATGAAGTTTATGCCAAAATTAAAGTGAATTTCTACATGCAATACCATGAATACATTTTAATGATCTAATGAGAAAAAAACATGTAACTGCCTTTTTATAAAGCTCAAAAGCACATAAAACAAAAAATGCATTATTTAAATGTATACACATGTGGAAAAAAAATACACAGTCCAAAACAGTGCTGTCATCTGTGGAGAAGAAAGGGAATTAGTATAAGAAAGACCTCAATACGAGTATATAGGAGTAAGAAAGGGGTTAAATAGTGAGTTTAGTAATGCTCATTATAGCAACAAAGTAAATAAATAAACTGAGCTAAAGATAACCATGTATCTAGTACCAAGGATAATTACTAATCTGTCTGCATGCCTGAGTTACAATTAAAAAGGATTTGAATAGGCAGCTAAGATTGAGAATTACTGCACTAGATGATCTGTAATGCCACTTCTTTTTTAAATAAGCAAAAAAATGAAGGGGAACTATTTCATTTGTTAAAGTACTAAGATATGACTTTTGAGGGAATGAGTTCTTTAAAAAATAATCAAATGTTTTAAACATTGTATGTTTATGTATAATAAAAATATGAAACAAAACATACCAATTTTAAATTTCATCCCATGATGCCCATTCAAGTACTATATTAAAAAAAAAAACAAAAAAAAAAAACACAAAAAAACTTTTTCAATAGAAGATAATGTCTATGAGTAGAAGGATTTCAACAGTCCTGAAATATAGAAATTGCTCCATAAATTCACCCAAGTAGTTAACCCAAGTAGTTCCATTATGTATCTACAGGAGAGTATGTAGAAATACAGTTAGTTTCCTTTACAATACGAAAAAAATCAAGGGAAGTTCTTAAAGAACTGTAAGCTCCATTTTATTCTCCTTTTTTTTAAAAAAACAATGCAAGAACCAGATAATTGTTTATTCACATGGAGACTTTGACTGCTTTAAGACAAAGAAGAGCCGTAGTATAATAATGAAACTGGCATGAAGATAAATGACTCCAATTAGCTTCCTCATTAGTTTTAACTAAGATTACTTCTTTGGTCATGACTGATTTATCTCCGTTTCACTTCTCTACTGTTTCAGGAAGTTGCCTGCCAGACTGAAGTCAGGAAAAGAGAGTTAAATGCTAGATAGCAACCTTCTATTTTCTCTTGGATTGATCCGTGTCTGGCACTCAAGAGAGGGTTCACATACATGTGCTTTAGCCATTATTCCTATAGGAAAATAGTCAACAATAGAGAAAGACAACATTCATAGAATATATTAATGAGTGAGTAATGGATGTCTATATTTCATACTGTAAAAAAATCACACACAAAAAAACAGAAAAACAAAAAAAAACTAAACAGTTTAAAGAAATATGTAGAGAATTCTTGAAAAATATTGGATCAAATTTATATTCTTGACTCTGTTTCACTCTCAGTTTCATGTTGTCATAATACCACAGAGGGTGGGGCCCAAGAATGGGGACAGGCACATTGGTGGAATAAACTAAAAGCATTTATTAAAAGCTTAGGATACTTCCTAGGTAACTGGGGTTGCCAAGCTGGGAACAAATATAAAACTGTATTTTCTTTAGATTTACAGAAAGACGTAGACCAACTGTGGGGACAGAGCCAGGAGTGCAATTTCCAGGCTCTCAGCCTCACGTGGAAAGGTGCTGGCTCAGGTAGTAAATGGCCATCAACTGTGATTGGATGGCCATCAGCTGTGGCTAGTTAGCAATCAGCTGTAACCCGTGAGCCATTGGCCACTAATATTATTGCTGTGGCTACCCTAGCAGCAAAAATGGGGGCTAGCAAGAAGATGGTGGCTGAGCTAGGAAGAGCGGATTGCAGTTAGCACGGTGGATTGTAGCCAGAAAGTGAGGTTGGAAGGCAGAGAAGTCGACAGCAGGTTGCAGGTCATGTGGATCCAGCCTCCAGTGAGACTATAGTGCCTCCAGTGAGACTATAGTGGCATGACTCCCCTATCTATGGCTCCATGGGTGTTCCTTTTTGGCCTAGCCATATCCTGGGGAGTGGGAGCAGAGACCCTGCAGGCCACCTCGCACGACAAATGGCGCAGGGAGCTGGATCTCCCGCATGACACCAACAGCAGAGGGAAAACTTTACCTTTCTTTAGATCTCAGCTGAAGATGAACATTTTATGCTTTCCTGATGAAGTCTCAACCTACAGAAGCCCGAAAGTCCCTTCTGAGAAGCTCTGTGTGTGCCTGTGAGCAGAGTGTGTTTCAGGGAGGAACTACCCACTTCCTCTGCCTCATACTTCCCCTGGGGTTTATGTGGTATGGGATTGCTATGATGAAGTCTTCCCACATGTTAACGTTGGAAAGGAGAGAGGGGCTTTAACCCAAAAACCTGAGATCACAGAATCTGTCTTTCCATACTTAAGTCAAAGAAAAATGATTTTCTCATTAGTTTTTTTTTTTTTTTCCGGTGGTCAGACCTCAAGACATTTTGTACCTGAATCACTTCTGAAGATAAAACAAACAAACAAACAAACAAACAACAACAAAACACTAAAATGGAGCAGGCAAAATAGAACAAAACTAACAAAAATCCACCTGGACTTAGAGCCTGGCAATGTAAAATCAAGGTGAACATTTAGACTAGGAGGTCCATTCTGAAATAGAACTGATGGAAGAGTCACTTCTAGAATCAGACATTTCTCTCAGGATTTCTGGTTTCTTTTAGTGGAAGGCATTAAGAAAATTGTGGGGTTAGAGGTGTTCATTTCTATTGTAATGACATTGCCTCTAGGCCATTTCAGCAGAAAGGGCTTGAAGAAATATATGTTTTAAAATGTTGAGTCCAAACTTATATTTCCATTCCATTGAGATACTATAGTTTTTATCCTGATTTCTTTGATTCATTATGTCCTCTTAGCAATGGTAATATTACTGACTCTGAAAACCGTAACAAAATTTCGTAGTTGCTTATAAAAAATTGTTTCAAAATAATAATGCTTATGAGAATTTTAAACACTTCATATAGTTGTATAAATGTTATTATAACTATTTGCACCATGCTTAATGTTAGATTTAGTTAGATTTAGAAAATAAAGTCTGTCAAGAGCCTTCAGCGATAATTTTTAATAAAAAAAGGAAGAAAAGAAAGAGAAACATAATATAGAAAGGGAAGAAAAAGGCCATGGCCCTTCCTTGAAGTAATATACTTCCTAATAAGACAGATTTATGCATAATTAAGTATTGTACATGGCAGAATGCAATAAGGGGATGACAGAAATATAGACACAGGCTATGAAAGTACTGAAGACAAAAACACATGGAGTTGAGGAAAGTTTGGACTTGGAGTTGAGGAAAGTTTTTACAGCATAGAAGCTTTTCAAAGAGCAAGAGTAACTGAGAAGTCACTTTAAAGAGCAAGAATAACTAAAGTCATTTTAGAAAAGATTAGTTTTACTATCAACTAAGCCAACTAAACAATTAGAAACCTAAATATAATGGAACAGTATATCACTTCTATCTTGATATTAAGCATGAATTACAGTTCAATTATACTAGCTTCACCTTCTCTTAATTGAATATCCAAATGGGAATTTTTTTAATGCCTAATACCTGAAGTGAGAAAATATATTTTGCAAATAGAATTCTTAGAAATAATTTGATATTGTTCTATCTGATTTTTTGTTTCTGTTCACTTTATCAATAGCTCTATGATTGTTATTTCTTACTTCTCTCCATTAAACATTTTTCAAGACTGAAAAAGTTAACAGATAAATTTTTTAGAACCCCTATTTTATGAGAAGTTACATCATACTTTGAAAGTATGAGGTTGTAGACAAGATTATCAGAAGGGTATAAAAGTTAGTGATTTCAGGACATAGTCCAAAAGTGTGAAGCTAAGATTTATAAATAACAAAAATAAAATAAATAATTGATTTTGAAGGCACAGGCTTTGCTAATTTACAACGAGCTCTACAACTGACCAGACTCAATGATATGCAGGAAACAAATGTATACTAGGTATATCATTTCCTCTTCCAAAGAACAAGACCTATATATGAAGGTGGCTTGTCCAAAAATGACAAATTAAGATAGAGAATATTTCATTACCTCCAAAGTATAACACAGATTTTCTGAAATCATTCTATTCTTTAACAAATATGCATAGAGCCAAAAATGAAATGTGCAAATCTTTATGTATAACAACAGTGTGTGTGTGTGTGTGTGTGTGTGTGTGTGTGTGTGTGTGTGTGTGTGTGTTACCTGCCCTTGGGTTAGCTCTGACTCTGGTGATCCTAAGAATGAGTGATGTTCACCATGTCCTGTCCCCAGCAGCCCTGCTCAGTCCCTGTATACTCATGCCTATGGCTTCTTTATGGAGTCAACCCTTCTGACGTGGAGTCTGCCTCTTTTCCTGCTGCCTTCTATTTTTCCCAGCATCGTTTTCTTCCAAAGAACCCTGTCTTTTCATGATGTGCCTGAAGTAGCACAGTTTAAGTTTTGTCATTTTTGCCTCCACTGATGTTTCAGGCTTAATTTGCTCTAGGACCCACTTGTTTGTCTTTTCTGGGAGTCCAGAACATTTATAGGGTTCTAACACCACATTTTAAATGAATCCATTTTTATCCTATCAGCCTTCTTCACTGCCCAACTTTCACATCTGCACATAGTAATTAGGAATAGGAGGGTATGGGTGACTTTAGCCTTGGTCTCTGATGACATCTTTGCCCTTGATATTCCATTTTTGTGATCTGAAATTAAAACTAAAGCAACATACTGTTTTTTATTCTAGACTACACTTCCATGAATAGGGTACTTATACTTACTCTGGTATTGCATAATAGAACAAAGTTAGACATTTATTTCTTATTCTTTCTTTCACATATCAGTGACTGGTACTACCTCCTCTCTAGATGTTTGTCTGAAAAATTAGTTTGGCTGTATGTAACAGACAATCTGCCCACACAGGCTTAGAAAAATAGAGGTTTAGGTGGCCGTATGCAACAAAAATTAGGAAGAAGGCAGCCAACTCTGAGACAATAGCTCACTAATTTTATTAAGAACCTAGATTCTTTGTTTTTTTTTCCTTTTACTCTTCTTTGTATATTGACGTAATCTTCAAAGTTTCATACTACTTAGTGACCACCAAGCATTCAGTATTCTCATCCAGGGAGCTGACATAAAGGAAAAGAGGAAGAGTCCTGATGACTGTGTCTGTTTTTATTTTATTTTGTTTTGTTTTATCAGTAAAGCCAGAGCTTTTCCAGAAGCTACACCTAGACACCTAATATATCTCTTTGGTAAAACTTATGCCAATTGGTTACAGCTCCCTATAAGGAAGTCTAGGAAATCAAATCTTTAGTTGGGCACATTATTATCTGAAACAAAATCCAGGTTATGCAAGCAAGAAAGAAAAACAGGGATACTTAGTAGGCCAAAAACACAATGCCTAAGCTAATAACCTAAGTATCACCAATGACTACATCAAGCTTACATAAATGAAGAGATACACTATATTTATGGATCAAAATGTCTATGTCATTAACAGTGAATTCTCCTCGATTTGACCTAAAAATAGAACCCAAGCCCAACTGAAACACCAGTAGAAGTTTTTGTACAAATCAAAAAGCCAATTCTAAAATTTATATGAAAAATAAAAGAATTCTTCAAATTTCCTATTTTTTAAAAAAAATGAAGTTAGATGACTCATACAACCTTGTTTCAAGAATAATCAAGTTAGTATGAAAGAATGTAGACATGACTTAATGAAACTAAATAAAGTTCAATAGTTGAACCTCAATATAGGGTTAACTGATTTGTGACAAAGATGTCATGATTGACAAGAAAAGGAAATGTTTTACAAAAAGGATGCTTGGACAATTAGATATGAATGCAAAAAAAAAAAAAGGAAACAGAAAAAACAAACTCAATCTCTACCTTGGACTAAATAAAAATATTGACTCACACAGATGTTCTACCTAAATATAAAAGTGACAATAGTGAAACTTCTAGAAGTAAGAATAGAGAAAAACTTCAAGATCTCATTAGGCAAAGATTTCTTAGTTATGACACAAAAAGACAATCTGCAAAAGAAAATGATGACAAACTGGACTTCATCAAAATGTAAAATTTCTGCTATTTGAAAGTCACTGTTAAAAAAAAAAAAGAAAAGACAAGCCACAGACTGGAAGAAAATATTTTCAAATCATATAGCTGATAAAGTACTTATATTCAGAACACAAAACAAAACAAACTCTTGCTTCCCTTCTCTAGTTTCTGTCCTCCCAGACCCTCCATTAGGTTTTTAGTATTACTTTCTAGAATAGAAAGATACAATGGGATCAAGGTATCATTCAGAAAACTTGAACAGTTGGGAAAAGCAGAATTAATTTAACCACTAGTTTAATAAACTTTGTTAAGCTATAACTAACGAGATTCTTTCAATTGAGTCCCACTTACTTCTCCAGCCTTATTTCTAACTATTCTATCAGACTACATGTGAGGAATTGCCTTTAGTGAAATGACTTCAAAAGCAATTTTAATTCTAGATGTAAAATTAATCTATAGGTCAGGTTATTTAGTGCTTAAATTCTCAGTGGGGCAAGATGCTAACTTAATGTTATTTGTGAAACTTTGATCTCATTTAAGACTCTTTGTTTCTTTTGATACCAAAAACATACCATCAAATTTAGTTAACTGTTGATTAGCACCCTGCAGACAAAGATACCCGACTGATTGTCTGAAATGACTAAACTGTTTGGGATTTCATATATGCAACTACTGTCAGGAATGGGTAATAGGATCAAAGATCTATTAAAATGCAAAGAAGAAATGCATTAAAAAAAAACCCACAAGCTGTTCACACATTTACAAGGGAAACTATAATTATCATACCTTAAAAGGCAACTAACATTAATTAAGCACCTACTACATATCAACCATCTTACTATTTAATTTGCAAATATCATCTCATCCACAAAACAGCTCTTTGAAGTAAGCAATAAAATCTTCATTATAAGCCTATTGAAATGTAGATTTTGAAGGATTAAAAAAAACTTGAAAAGGTCATATAGCTATTAAAGGAATGATATTGGATTTGAACTCAAATATATCTGACTCCAAAGACTCCTTTATTTCTCATAAAAATCACTTTAAAGGAGAGAGAACTATGCATTATCTGAAAAAAGTCATTCTGAGAAAGAAAAATATAATAAAACAATTGGAGACAGCATTCAGAATTTAATACCTTATACCATATCTCATTTTGAAAATGTAATTCATCAATTAATATATTGATTATTTATATTTTAGTGACCTCTATTATAACTTCTTAACATTCCTATTTTAGTTAAAAAAAAATGTAGCTTTTGTTTACCAAAGAAAACACAAATTATTCTACTGGCATTTATTGCTGTGCATACAATTCATAGTGAAATAAGCTTTTAAGTAATTAATTCTTATGGGAAAGATTTACAGAAAACCACATTTATAATTTTTTAATACATTGTTCATAGAAAAGTTTAAATTACATATATTCTGAAAAATTAATCTCTAGAGGACAACTAAACATAAACACTGATTTCCATCCAAGCATCATTAAGAGAACGTAAATATTTGGGACACAAGAAAGCCAAGAACAATTAATTTCACCACTAGCTTTTACATAAACTACATGAGGGCTAACCTAGCACACTTTTCTAAATAATCCTCAGTATCTGAAAACAAACAAAAACAAAGATTCCCAAGTTTTAACTAAAGTCTGCTGAAGTCAATGGACAATATAAGGGTTATAAATAGCATGAAATGAAAAATATCCAGAGACTATAGCACACTGAAAACTGTTCTACTTTCTGAATGTGTCCTATAACAACTTTTGAAAGACTCAGCAGTAGATATGAACTACATTAGAGAAGAACAAAACCACAGTCATTAAGGAATATGCCACTTCAATACATCAGCAAATTCTTGTGGAGCAAAGGAGGCTGTATTTGGTACCGGGCTAGAAGCCCTTCACACCTCTGCTGCTCCAGACATATTTTGCTGCATATACAATAAACTGCTCAATGAAATTTGCTTCAATCTTAATAGCTGAAAAAAATATATACCTATTCAAAGCTTTACATGTTACTAACACCACACATAAGTCAATGTGAAATTTATTTGCTCTGAATTTTGCTCTAGAAGTTATACGAATACTTTGTACTGATATTTGTATTTGTGGAATATGAATATATAGAAGCTAGAAAACTGTCGCGATGAACTACGGAAGTATAATGAAATGTGGTTTAATGGTTATGCTAATTGTTTCTGCTTCCTGCAGACAGAGATACTTTGTATTTTGCCTTTCATATATCCAAGCAATGAATTTTTTAATTGCTTTGAAAAACAACTGACATATTTCTTCCTACTTACCTGTTTTATTTGTCACTTTAAAAACTCTACCTATAAAATAATATGAGGTTTCAACATAAATAACAACTTAACAGTAACTGTCGCATTTACTACCATTTTATTTTCACCATTTCTTTTCTTTTTTTTTTAAATTAAATTCATTGGGATGACATTGGTTAGCAAAATTACATAGGTTTCAGTGTACATTTCTATAATACATCATCTATATATTGAAGTGTGTTCACCACCCGGAATCAGTTCTCCTTCCATCACCACATATCTGACCCCCTTTCCCTCTTCTACCACCCCCATCACCCTTTATCCTTGGTAACCGTTAACTGTTTTCTGTGTCTATGAGCTGTTGTTGGTTTTTTCAGGTTTTCTTTAAGTTTATTGGAGTGACAATTATTAACAAAGTTACATAGATTTAAGGCAAAAATCAGTGGACAATATAATGTATCATCTATATATCACATTGTGTGTTCACCACCCAGAGTCAGTTCTCTTTCCATCACCATATATTTGATCCCCTTTACCCGCATCTACCACCCCACCCACCTTACCCTCTGGTAACCACTAAACTATTGTCTGTGTCTATGAGTTTTTGTTTCTTTATTTGTTTGTCTTATTCTTTTGTTGTTTTCAGTTTTATACACCACATATCAGTGAAATCATATGGTTCTTGACTTTTTCTTTCTGACTTATTTCCCTTAGCATAATAATCTCAAGATTCATCCACGTTGTTACAAATAGCATTATTTCATCTTTTCTTATGGCACTGTAGTATTCCATTGGGCCTATATACCACATCTTCTTTATCTAATCATCTATCGAAGCACACATTGGCTGTTCCCAAGTCTTGGCCACCGTGAATAATGCTGCAATGACCATTGGGGTACGTATAACTTTACAGATAAGTGTTTTCCAATTTTTTCGGGTAGATAGCCAGAAGAGGGATTGCTGGGTCATATGGTAATTCTACTCTTATTTTTTTGAGGAACCTCTGTACTGTTTTCCATACTGGCTGCACCAATCTGCATTCCCACCAACAGTGCAGGAGAGTTCTTTTTTCTCCACAGCCTTTGCAACACTTGTTATTTGTCTTGTTGATAATAGCCGTTGTAATTGGTATGAGGTATATCTCATTGTCGTTTTGAATTGCATTTCCCTAATAGCTAGTGACGTTAAGCATTTTTCTCATATATCTGCTGCCCATTTGTATGTCTTTTTTTTTTATTTGAATTTTATCGAATTTATTTTTTTACTTGAATTTTAAATTTCATCACACTATTGCTGCGTGCTGAAATGATTTTTTTCTTTTGATATCATTTTTTTTACATGTGGATATCCACTTGTTCCAGCACCATTTATTGAAAAGACTGTCTTTGCTCCATTGTATTGTCAAAGACTTTTAAATGTTGCTAAAATTAAGTAATAAGTGTTTTTGTCAATTCTAATCAGATTGTGTCTTCTAAGTTATACTGTCAAATTTTACTGAATAATGGCAAAATTCACAGTGTTCCCAATGTCTTACAAAAGATGAAGATACAGATTGGGTAGGGAGTAATTATATGATAGATATGATTACAAAAGTGCTAGAATAACACAAATGTATCTTTGTTTGCTGGGAATACAGAACACTCAGCTAAAAATGAGAAGTCTTTTTTTCCTCTGGCTCTCCCACTACGCCATGCTAGGTTCTTTGATAAACCATTTAATATTCTAGAGCTTCATCTTTCTTCTCTGTAAAATGAGAGAAGAGGCTTGACTGAAATAATCTTAAAATGCTTCTAGTATATGAGCACTCCAAGCTTGAATATTTCCTCTTTTCTTTCTGTCTCTCTGTCTCTGTATTTCATTTGTCTTCTCTCGTCCTCCCTTCTTTTTCTCTCTTTATTCCTTTTTCCCTCTCATCTATTCCTTGTTTTCCAAACACACACACACACACACACACAGAGAGAGAGAGAGAGAGAGAGAGAGAGAGAGAATACAAAATTTCCGTTTTAATACAAACACAATTTCTATTAAATAGGTTTCTCAATTTTGAGAATTTTTTGAGCTATAAAAATTTAAAGTTAGACTAAATTCAATTCTTTCATGCAAATGAAATTTATTAGAAAAACACTTTTTCTTTTTAAAAAATATTTTATTATCATAAATTAAATAGAAGAACTGATGAATGATGAGCTCTTTTTTTACTTGGCTTCATTAACTAGATAGAAATGTATGCAATGAAACATATACTAAATCTAAAGTGTAAGTGCACTTGTATTGGGTTTAATGAACGACTTGTTTAAAATACTGATATTGGCAAACAAGTGCTGAAAATGTATTCATTTTTCTTTTTTTAATATCGACATTTAATATATGTGTTATTGAGAGTGTACTGGCTGAACTTCTTACTCCTGACATTTGTGGATTTTCTGGAGGAGACTGGTTGGATTACCTGTTCACAGGCATGCTTTGTAGACAGCATCCTGTTATCCATCAGTCCATTGTCCTCAATTTGTATTAAAATTGGCTTCTTGTGCATTATGCACTTATCTAATACCACACACTCTGCCTTCTCTAAAAAGACTGTTTTTTTTGTTCATGACATCTCAGGTGCTGTCAGTGAAGGTAGAGTGGACACACAGAGGGGAGATGGAGATAGGGATATCGATAGTAATGGAGATAAAGATAGCAATGCCTATTTCATAAACTGTGTCTGTCCATCATTCTAATACTTGACCCAAGAGTCCTACTCATTTGGCTGCTTTTAGATGGGTCTAATTCTATATCTGACCCTCACTGCTACCCCCAAGGTATTATATTGAAGTTGCTTGCTTGCCTGATTTTCCCTCTGTTATTCCACAGCTAACTGAGAGGAGCAATTAATCTCTTCACCTTTGCATAACCATCAAAGGACCTGGGACACAGCAAGCACTTAAATATTCTTTAATGAATAATTAAAATAAAATAACATTGGATTATACTGCAATTATTGTTTTCTGTGATTTAAGAGTTCAATAAAACTAGCTTTGAATGGTATGTATATTTAACCTTGAAGATTATTGGAGCTTTGTACCATGTCTTCTATATTTTAAAAAAATGATGAAAATATTGAATCAGAAAGAACAGAAAGGCTGCAAAATTCTTACTAACAATAATATTGAGGGAAAGTATTTAATGATCAACAAATAAACAGTACTTGTCTGGAAATTGGAGAGCATATGCACATACATTCTTCTTTGTGTTCTCATGCAATGACTCATACGTCTCCTAACCATATATTTATTCAAAAAGTATTAACCAACTTCTTTTTAGCAGGCTTTAGAGATAGATGAAAAGCATTCCAAGAAATAACCATTTTTATGACAAAAAGTGAAAAAAAATATATGTATGTTCACAGACATACAAAAATAATATCAAAATTCTTTTGAAGGAGAAGTTATGTAAACAATAATGGCATTTATGTAGTTTATATGAAAATGAAAGACTGCTAAATCCTTTTCAGTGCATTAGAGTAAAAATGAAATTTATTAATTATCAGAAATGTAAATCAAAACCACAATGAGATATAACGTCACACCAGTTAGAATGGCTATCATCAACAAGAAAAATAATGACAAGTATTGGAGAGGCTGTGGAGAAAAAGGAACCTTCACACACTGTTGGTGGGAATGCAGATTGGAGGAGCCGTTATAGAAGGCAGTGAGGAGGGTCCTCAAAAAATTAAGAATAAAATTACCATATGACCCAGTAATCCTTCTCATAGGTATTTACCCCCAAAGATCTGAAAACATTTATCCATAAAGACAAATGTGCTCCAATGTTCATTGCAGCTTTATTTACAGTGGCCAAGACATGGAAACAACCAAAGTGTTCTTCGATAGATGAATGGATAAAGAAATTGTGGTATATATACAAAATGGAATATTATTTGGCCGTAAGAAAAGATGAAATAGTGCCATTTGTGACAACATGGATGGATCTTAAGATCATTATGCTAAGCGAAATAAGTCAGAAAGAAAAAGTAGAGAACCATATGATTTCACTGATATGTGGGATATAAAACTGAAAACAACAAAGGAAAAAGACAAACAAATGAAGAAACAAAAACTCATAGACACAGACAACAGTTTAGTGGTTACCAGAGGGTAAGGGGGGAGGGGGTGGTAGATGAGGGTAAAGGGGATCAAATACATGGTGATGGAAGGAGAACTGACTCTGGGTGGTGAACACACAATGTGATATATAGATGAGGTATTACAGATTTGTACACCTGAAACCTATGTAACTTTACTAACAATTGTCACCTCAATAAATTTTAATTAAAAAACAAC